>NW_022710960.1:236985-257590 GCF_011630105.1 Anneissia japonica
TATTATGCATGCATGGATCATGGTACATAGACTCTAAACTCTCTCGTGGTAATACATTTTGGAAGTTAAGAGCTGGAATCTACGAATGTGAAAAGTTTCCCAGGCCGGGAATCGAACCCGGGTCGACCTTCTGCTCTACGCAGACGCCTTACAACCGAACCATTGATGTAGCTCAGTTGGGAATTAGGCTTAAGTTAACGGGCGGAGAACACGAATATAGCCTACTTACGCTAGACCTAAAAGGCTTAGGCTAGATGAAGCCTTTTGACTGGAAAGCAATCACTGTAAAGCTATTTTAGATGATAAGAAGTACACTTAGGACTGAGCCATTTTCATTTTCTGCGGGCCTGTAAAAGAAATAATGGCTCATTTAGGGTTTGTTGTTTATTAATCCATATTTTTGTATTTTTTGCAGTGTGGTATACTATACTTCATCTATTGGAATTCAGATAATGAATCCTTCGAATTGCTCTGTCTTTGACAAAATTGAAACCAACATTAGAGGATATTTAACAGTGTCCCAGACTGGTTTGTACACCACAATCAATGTTATACATTTTTTTAACAGAAGTGTACTGTGTAAATAATAATAATTTAAGGAAATTATAGATTTATTTTTAAATTCTTTTACGTATGTAATATGTATATTGAATTACCTGATTCAGTAGTAGTAGTAGTAGTAGTAGCAGCAGCAGCAGCAGCAGCAGCAGTAGTAGTAGTAGTAGTAGTAGTAGTAGTAGTAGCAATAGTAGTAGTAGTATATTAACAGGAACAACATGCTTACAATAAAAAACAATAATGTAGTAAAGAGAAATACACGCTTGATTTATACCTTAGTAGGTCTACAGACAATAGCAAATACTTAAAAAGAAATTTCTTGATGATGACATAATTAATGTCGAAATATTGAATCCCAACACGATGGCGTGCATTTCAATACTTGGAGTATGTATTATACTTTCTTTTCTTGATTTTGTTTTGGTAATCAAATGATTTATAGTAAACACATACATTTGTGACAGTCTGCATTGCATCAGCTTTACCACATTTCTTATATCGGACATAATAACTACAGTAATAATAGTAATAATAGAAATGATAAAAATAGCATGGAGCATTTAAACACAAGCTCCACGCAATGTTAATTGTCCCGTTTTTGGTGACACGTTTAAAAGCTAAACGTGTTTAGGTCCGGCCTAATGTGTTTATGTTTCTGACCTGTTTAGATTAGATGTGCTTAGGTATTTGACATTATGATGTCAAATACTTAAGCACATTTAATGCTAAACACGTCAAGATCCTAAATACATTAGGATCTTGACGTGCTTAGCATTAAATGTGCTTAACACGTCAAGATCCTAAATACATTAGGCTATGTCTAAACACGTTTAGCTTAGTAATAATAATAATTTAAACAGACTCGCAGTGAGGAGTCACGATCCCCTTAAAGCATTATTATTATTATTTCAAATAAAATTATTATTACTATTATTATTAGTATTATTATTATTAGTTGTAGTAGTAGTGGCAGCAGCAGTAGCAGTAGATGATGATGATGATGATGCAATAATTAGGGGCGGATCCAGGTATGTCCGAAAAGGGGGGGGGGGTGTGGTGCTAAAAAGAGGCTGAAAGTGGAGCCAACCGAGAAAACATTACCCTAGTGGTCGGCATACCCACGCGAATGTTTTTATGTTTAATTCCTTCGTATTTTTGCAGATAATATTGTATACATGTGTAACGGGGAACGGGTATATCGTAATCAAATGCTGATGGATATGCAATTAGATTTTCCGTGTCAAAATCTAGTTCGTTACATCGACTACTTGATCATAGCACTAAAAACCGAAGAAAATTCCATCATTCGATTGTACTTGGACATGGAGCACACTTATGAGACAAACACAACCCGAGAGCTTCGTTCTTTCTTCGTTTCGAAAAGTAAAAACAACAAATTATTTCAATATCTTATTATCATTACTATCATCATCATCATCATCATCATCATCATCATCATTATTATTACTATTATTTGGTTTATTAAGTAAGTAATTTTGGTTTTATGTAAAATGAATTTCAAATAAAATTATTATTATTATTATTAAGCATTATTATCATTGTTATTATTATTATTATTATTATTATTATATGTATATACATATATATATATATATATATATATATATATATAATATTTATATACATATGTATGTGTGTATGTATGTATGTATATTTAAACTCAATTATAGTAAGATTATACATAATATAATAACGATGTTTCTCAATTCTCAATTAGAAAAGAAATTTCTAGGAAACTCTGACTCAAATACTCCTAAGATTACTATGTTCCCGTCACCCATTGAAGCACAGGTTGTTAGTACTATAATTACAAATTAACACGATCACCCATGTATGCGCTTTGAGGTTCTTGGTTGTGATTGTAAATAATTGTGTTCCATATTTTTATATCCCTCCTTACCCGGGTGAGAGCGTTACACGAATTTTTGAATTTCAAGTGGATTTTACAATAGTTCTTAAGGCTAATTTGTAAAATTATTATGTACTGTATACAGATGTTGCAGAATGTGCTGACCAATTAGGTATGGAATCTGGAGAAATATCCCACAAACAATTAACTACATCTGACACGCTAATCAACATAAACCAATTGGACGATGAGAAAATGCGCCTAAATTCGGATAGTGGTTTTTGTTTTGAAGCCATCGAATCTCAAATTGCTGACCAGAAACATTGGATTCAAGTCAATCTTAGGCCTAATACACTGATGAGAGTAAGCGGAATTATTACACAAGGACATTTCAATACTACGGGATGGGTAACAAAATACAGTGTCTCGTACATGTACAATAAGTCCTGGATACCCATTGGAAATGGTGAAGTTCAGGTTAGTTCGTAAGCATTAAGCCTCTAATAATGCCATCTATAAATGCCATCTAAAATTCGTTTATGTTTTTTTAACGCAGATATCAAGTTCAAGTTCAAGTTTATTTAAAATCATATTCGCAACTTCCAAAAGAGGTTGAATTGCATTGATTTGTACAGTACATTAAAATACATTAGAATATAAATATAAATATATATAAAATTGCATACAAATTGAAAGAGAATATTACAATATTCAAAAGTTACAATTTCATATTACGTACCTTGTGGCCGAAATACATTTTATTGTTTTTCAGAACTTCAATGGGAACTATGATTCTAAGGCTCCAGTTACTAATTTGTTTTTAAATTCTGTTAACGCTCAATCAATTCGTATTTACATTGTAGACTGGAAAAGACAACCATGTATACGATTTGATGTTCTTGGATGCAATGGTGAATAATAAATATATTTTTCCTTTTCTTTTCCTTCTTACTTTAATCTTCCCTTCGTTTTTTCCCTGTGTTCTGAGTCTTACCAATAGAACATTTTTTATGCTGAAACAAGGGCGCAGATCTGTTTTGGAAGGTGGGAGGGGGGGTTCTTTTCTCGAGACCACACCCACATTAGCCCCAACCACGGTGGGGCTGAGGTGAAAAATTTGAGGAAAAAGTAATTTCTAGATGACTGGAAATGATACTCTTATATAGTAAAATTCGTCATCATCACATCACCCTTATAGGATTAGATTGGATTTATTCGATGTATTTGATTGGGCAGTATACCGGGAGACAATCCTCTACTCTTTTCCGAAGA
Organism: Anneissia japonica; assembly: GCF_011630105.1. Lineage (NCBI taxonomy): Eukaryota > Metazoa > Echinodermata > Crinoidea > Comatulida > Comatulidae > Anneissia > Anneissia japonica. The sequence goes on from NW_022710960.1 coordinate 240,686, forward strand.
GTGTACTGCGTTCTTTAACGTTCACATGGGCCATCAATGCACAAGGGACCAACGGCTTAAACGTCTCATCCGAAAGACGGTGCGCTATTAAAACTTGTATTTCAGCCCTCCAACTGAAATACAAGGAGAGGCAGCGATGGGAATTGGACCGTTGACTTATAGATCTCCACGATTCAGCGCACACACAGTGGCTACCACCAGATTAGCCGACTGAGCTAAGCTGCTCTCTCGTATAGTCAAAACGAAGCACCAACAAATTTCTCATGATCAATTATCAGTAATTTTCGGCAACCATAGAGATTTAATTAATAATATGTGTGATGTACCATAGTAAATTAACTTTGAAACATTGTCTTTGATGTATTTACTTTACTTTACCTACCGGTACTTCAAACCGTGAGTTCAGATCCACCTCAGCCCCACCATGGTTGGGGCTGATGTGTAGAAATTTGAGAAAATAGTATCTTTAGATGGCCGGAAATGACAATCTTATATAGTAAAATTAATCATCATCACATCACCATTCTAGTCAAAATGAAGTGCCAACAAATTCATCATGATCTTTTATCTAACATTTTCGGCAGTCATAAGATCTAAATAGTGTATGATGTACCATAGAAAATATAACTTTAAAACATTGTCTTTAATGTATTACTTTACTTTACCTACTTAACCCCCGCGTCCACACCCATCTCAGCCCCACCAAGGTTCGGGCTGAGGCGCGAAAATGTGGGTAACTTTTACCTCTAGATGGTCGGAAATGACACTCTTATATAGAAAAATTTAACATCATCATATCACCATTATAGTCAAAATAGAAAGCGCCAACAAATTTCTCATGATATTTGATCATTTTTGGCAATCATTGAGATTTAAATAATCTGTATGATGTAACATTGACCAAAAAACTTTAAAACATTGTCTTGGATGCATATACTTTACTTTACCTACTTAAAGCCGTGTGTCCACACTCGTCTCAGCCCCACCATGGTTGGGACCGAGGCCCGAAAATTTGGATAAATAGTACGCGCTAACTGGCCGGAAATGACACTTTTAGTAACATTCATCTCATCACATCGCCATCAAAATGAAGTCAACAAATTTCTCATGATCTTCCAATAGGAATTTTCGGCAATCACAGAGATTTAATTTTTCCCTGTGATGCACCATAGAAAATAAAACTTCATTGTCTTTGATGTATTTACTTTACTTTACCTACTCCATGTGCCGGAAGCCAGTCTTATCTTTACACGCTTTCTTTTTCGCATACTTCTCAAATTATAATAAAGGCACTTATTTTTATATTTGTGGGCAAAGATACCGGTATCTTGCTATAAGAAGATGTATTCCGATTGTACAGGGCTATTTCGTTAAAACCTGGGTCATTTTATGCAGTTCATTTCAACAATTTTCACGCATCTTTTTTGACATAAAATCACATTGCCGCCGGAAAGTGGGGGACCAACCCACCCTTAAAAATATATGTGTGGAACGTGTCCCCCCACCCCCACGTTCCACCACGTTTTTTCTTCAATTATTCAATGCACTCATCGGCATGATGAGGTACCTTAGAATCAGCAATGTTTACATCTGTTCATAATGTTATCCTTCTGCCCCAGCCCTAAGAAGACCTAAAGCGATAGAAACTTCAAAATTGCTGTCCCTAGACTGTAGAATGGCCTGTCGTCTGAAACGACTCAGTACGTATATAATCTTGGCAAAATTTAGTTCATTTAAGCATAAGATTAATACGTTATATTGATTTATTTCTGCAATTTATCATTTTTGTCATTATGTATACATTTTTTATTGTATTTATGTGCACGGCCCCAGGGAACAATAATCCAATGTTGGCCCAGGCCTCCGTGGTTGAATAAAATTGAACTTTACTGAATTAAACTACAGTATATTCCAATCGTTGGAGGTATTGAAAATAATATAGGCCTAATATTAAGCATTCTTTCACCTAATCTATATTTCTTTTTTTTGCCACGTCTCTTACACGTACCATTTTTATCTAATATTATCAATTATCTTTGTTTACACTTATTTTCTTCTCTGACATCAACAAAATATTTTTGTCTATGTTTATTTCAAAATCTTACGAACGTGCCAGTATACAAAACACAGATTGGGCCACAACAGTAAATCAGTAATACATAAAACTACATAAATACAAATATTCTGGGTCAGTTTAGGCCTATTGCTAAATTCCATACAACAAAATGTAACGAATGGCAAGTGACATTTTGATATGTAATAACTGACAGTTGTTTATTGTCAATAATCTTTTGGCATATTGTATTTAAGAATGTATTGAATGTATATCCAACTTTTTCTTCATTAGTAATAATGTATTTTATAATTCGTCAGACACTTCTACAAGTACTGGAACTGGTATAAATACTACAGATGAAGACGTGAGTACTTTCGCGACACCAACCTCATTTGTAACTGTTACACAAACTGAGAGTGTCCTCACAGACATTTCAGAAAGTGGTACAAATGAAGAGACTAATGCAAGTGGTGATATTGAGGATGCGAGCAGTTTCGCAACATCAACATTAATGCCAAGTAGGTCTACTTTCTATTTCTCCACCATATACGAAAGTTTCACAACGCAAAGAATAACCGATGAAGGTAATACTAGCATGTCCGGGAATGTCCTGGTAAGTTCCGGCACTGCTCCCAGCATAACTCACCATGAAACTAACACTGCATTCAAACAGGAATCACCAACTAGAGCAGGAACCACCAAAGCAGCAACCGTACCTCCTGATGTCTGTAGCTCTCACCAATTTACAGAAAATATGTTGTACAGTGAGCATGGCGCAACGTTCCACTGCAAGATTGTAAGTCATTATTTTTAGTAGTACATTCAACCCAGCAGACACAAAACGTTCTTTTAACTTATGCTAACGTTGTGGTTAGGTATGTTACAGAACATTCCAGGAACGTTCAAACGTTATGTAGTGAAAATACGTTTTAAATTTTCAACACCAAGCTGTACTATTATTATGGCGTTCTTATAACATGATATTGTTAGTTGGGAATCGTTTAATTCACAAGTGGGTGAAGTGCGGCCCGACAGTGAATCTTTTTTGAGGCCCACGAAAATGAAACAGCTATGGCTAGAAAACACTTTGTTTTTTACGGCCTGACACTGATCATCTATAAAAAGTAATATTAAAACTGAGAATAAAGTGGTATAAAAGCATTGCATGAAGATTTTTGGAAACACAGTGGAAACATTTAAGTTTAGGCGCGGCCCTCGATGAAATCGAATATTCAGTTTTGCCCTCCGACCGATTTTATGCCCACCCCTGGTTTAATTGATGAATCTCTCACGCAAGTAATCAATTAATCAATCAATCAATCAACCAATCACCTAACCAATCAACAATAAATTAATCAATCAACCAAATAAATAAATGAATGAATGAATGAATAAATAAATAAATATAAACGAACGAACGAACGAACGAACGAACAAGCAAGCAAACAAATAAATCAATCAATCAATCAATCAAGCCATAAATTATTTAACCAATCAAACAACCAAACAATCAATGAAGCATGAAAGCCATAAATCAACTAAAAAGACATTAAACAATTATTTATCTGACAGCTTATGAATCAAGCATTATCTGTCCTAACCCTTTTTTGTAGCGTTCCTTTACTCACTATTATTATCACTTAATTTTATTATAAGTAATTGAATATTTTTTATAAATATATTTAGACGGATGAGGTGGTAGCAGAGTCGGCAGCATTTATTGATATTGCAATGCTTGACCAATTGGATACGGTTACTGACGATTTTATTTCATTTTCTGGACAGGGCATTCGTTGAGTATATCATTATATTATTACCATTGCAAATAATATTATTATCATAACGGTTTCATTTTTAATTATTGTATTGTTGCTGATGTTGTATTCCCGAGTTGCTGCTTATTTTAACTTTTAATATTTTATTGTAATTTTGTGCTTTTTGCTATGTCTGTTTAAATATTTAATTAATTCTATTAGGCTTACTGTTCTTAATATTTTGTAAATTCATTCGAATCTAAACACGTGGCATGCACTTGTCCTGAAATCTAATATACTTGATAATGACTCGATAATACTACTGTACTACATACATTTATTGTATATTAACTCACACAACACATGCTCCAAAGATTGTCCATAGCGAATATATATCACTCTCCTACTTGTAGGCGACAATCCCTTTTAACAAGTCAATACACACACGATGCTTTATACAAACAAAATCTCGATATGAGGTTTTGCGGAGAGGAGTTGTTTTAGTTGCAAAAACAAATCTTACAACACTGACAGGAATTGAACCCAGGACAGTGGGATTGGAAGGCAAGCATTAACCACCAAGCTATTCAACTCAATTCAACTGCATCTAATAAACTTTTAAGAAGGCGTTAGAAATGGTGTTTATTCGTATTTTGTAGATGGAGTTGCTACACACATTCCTGAAGACAACAGCAAAGTACTTCTACCGATGGATAGTGATGAGATATCTGTTTCATTTTCCAGGGAAATCCTACAATCATCGGGTACTTTTACGTTATTTTGTTTATCTTACATATTTGACGGGAGTGTTTCTCGCTGTTTCATTGTATGGCATATAAATATAATGAATAAAAAAGATAACCCTTACCTAGAAGTGGCTTTAGGTACTTTGGGCGAATTGAAATTCCACGTTAAACACATAAGCCTATCAGTTTGGTAACCAATATTAAAAACTCTGGTAAAGCATAGATAGAGAGAATAAAGTAAAGTCAACTTATCTGTGCCCGAAGGCTTTTGTTCAATAAATAGGCCTCCGGCCCTTTTAAAATAATAAAACATAAATACAAATTAAGTGAGTGTTTCTAAATATATATTCATAACAGCGCCACCAAGTGCCTTCACGTAAAGTAACGTTTCCGAAAGTGGTTCAGGGGACGAAGCCCCAACCATTTTTATAATTTAGGGGTTTCAAAGGCTTATTTAATCGATTTTATAGTCAACAGTTGTAGAAAATACATATAATTTTTTTTCTCCCTGGCGAATTGTTGTTTTTCTCCCCGACGGGGAGGGGGCACAACGCCCCCGCTGGCGCCACCCCTGATGACAGCAACAACAACTACGACGAAGATGATGATGATGATAATTTGATAATGTCGACATGATGACGATAATTTTAACGGCAATAACAACAACGATAACGAGGATGATGATAATGTCAGTAACGGTGATGATGATGATGAAGACGACGATGATGATGACGATAACGGAAAACGCTAAATATTTTTAGGTACCATTTCCTTGTTTAAAATACATATTCTCCTAATGGTGTTATGATGTACGGTATTCTATTTTACAGTTAATTTATCTTTTTTGAAAGTATTGTCATTTTTACTTTGTTAACTACAGGGAATGCGACAGCCGTGATATCGTATGTAGAGATTGACGATTTTGAAAAGAACCAAGTCATATTACAAAGGTTTAAATTGGAACACATAGGTCTAAATGTCATGTTTAAATCTAGCTAAAGTCGGGCACTTACTGCGAACGACGGTCGTCGGCCGACGAGATTCCATGGAGAATGCAACACCCCGCGGCGCACTCGCAAGGGATAGATTGTAATGATAATCCGTTCAGACTGCCAAGGACAATTAGCAGACGATGTCGTCACGTCGTCTAACGCTTACGGGGAGCGAAGGTGGATTCGTCGGCCGACGGTCGTACGACGTAGTGGGTGCCCGGCCTCAGTCTATACTTCCTATTTCAATATCAAATTCAAACTATAACTATTTAACATGTAACATGATATTTATTTATTATTTCATTGTTTGTAATTGAGTGTTCCTTTATTTATAGGCTATGTTTCCTTTTAAGTTAATGTAATTAAACTAATCCTTTTACTATTAAAATATCTTGAATAAAGTATCTAATTAAGTTAAATGAAGTTAATGTTTATCATTTTTATAGTCCAGATGAGAGTTTGTTTGGTGGAGATTACGTCATAATAGGTGTGATTTCAATCGCTGTATATAATTCTCTAAGAGTTGAAATTGTTGGCCCTGTTAACTTCAGCGTACCTAAAACTGTTGTAAGTAGGCCTACATACACTTTAAAAACTAGCAATATGTCAAATATAATATATGTGGCGCTACTTCCAAATTAGAACAAATGTGCTAACACACGAATAGCAGTGGAAAGGGCCTCGAAATTGTAAAGTTCTACATACAATTAGGCCTAGAACAAGAGTACAAAAATTATGGTACAGGCACATTAATCGTATATTTGAATAATAAAAGTATATCGTTTGTTTGTACTAGTTAATGAACGGATCCGTTACGTCAGAGAAGATTATTAATGAAGTCTGTGCGTTTTTTGTACTGGAGCAAAGGTAGGCCCATTTTTAGTCTCCAAAAATAAAGTTACTTCTTGCAACACGACATAACGCATAATAAACCAAAACGTGTAGACAAAAACCTCATATTGATATTTAGTTTGTTTAAAACATCGTGTGTATATATGTATGCATTTATTGACAAACGTTGGTGCATGTGTTGTGTGCCTTTAAAAAAATAAATAAAAACTGTAGACACTGTACGTAAACATGAGTGTTTTGGGACATGCACGCATTCCTAGCTATCAAATAATACGTTTTAATTGGTTGGTAAATTTGATTGACCATCCTGGAAGTTATTCATAAATTTTACACTTACATAGCGTTGCAATCCAATGTTCTTTTTTTTATTTGGATTGATATTTCAGTTGATTTACTATCACTACACAATGCAATTATATATAATAGCATTATGTTTAACCCAGGCTCTGGAGGGAAAAAAAGTATGTGTTGTACAACTGATTTTTATAAGAAACGAAAAGCATATTTGACTAAAAACTCGGGAGCTGTTAATGAGATACAGATTTTTGAATATTTAAAAACTGGGGGGGAAATACGGTAGGTCGAAAGGGTGGTTACGCCCACTTTCCCTCAGTTTTTAAATATTCGAAATTCTGTATCTCATTTACCGCTTTCGAGTTTTTCGTCATTATATACTTTTTGTGTCTTTAAAAAATCAGTACAACATATCAATTTTTTTCCTCCAGAGCCTGGCTTTGATGCATAACACATAACACGAATGAAAGTAGAATGCAATTTCATAACTGACAACAAAATGTACATATTTTTTTCTAAGCCACTGGTCTGCTGATGGATGTATCACTGACACTACTGCTAACGCTACCCACTGTAGCTGCAACCACCTGACAAGTTTTGCTATTTTAATGCAGGTTTCATCAAATTCGGTAGGAAATAAATAATACCAAAGATACTAGAAACACACAAGATAGAGCACTCGCATAGCAAAAATGAGGCGGAAGTTGGTCCAGAGGCGGCGCCCTTCTCTTTTTATAATGCAAGTTTTCTATATTTGGTCCAGGCGTATAGGGTGCTCTTTCGTTGCTAGGTATATCCAGACGCTCACGCCGCCCTTCTTTTTCCACTAATGGAGGAAAACTTTATCACTAATCAGAATACTATTCTGCGCTTTTGTGTATGTCATTTTATTGTCTTGATTTATTTATGCCTACTTATTTGTATCTTATGGATAATGGCAACGATTTCAACCTCTGCAAAAGGAGATTATGTATTCATAGTTATGTAAAGGTGGCAAAAGTTTTTTAATCCAGCCGTACGCGGCGCCCCATTGTTTGTATTCCCACCATGCATTTCGGTGGAACACTTTTTTTTCTGTGGAGAACTCTATGTTTCTAGTATCTTTGATAATACTTATATAAATGTATTGTTTGATGGTTTGTACGGCGAAGTATTAGCATATTAAATGGTTGCGGTACACCATGTAGATATTTCTGGAAAGAACTGTTGTTTTGTTGAGAATGTCTCGACGTTTCGATTGAGTTGCTTCAATCGTCTTCAGGGGAATGTCAGATTTTCAGAACTATCTATACGTTGTGTACCGAAAGAACGACACGGTAACAGTCAAACTACTTTGAACAAAGTATCTGAATAATCTCAAAAAGTCCTGTTAGTATCTCCTATTTATAAGTGTCTTAACAGAGACTCTGTCTAGTATTTCCAAACGTTTATGAAATCATGGGGGATGAAAAGCGTGTCATATTATTCTCTATCAACATGAGCGAATTGACAAATGGTACTGTTTCTGTTATCAACATTTATTTAATTTAACTATGAAACCTAATGCCCAATTTTGTTAGAGAGTTTGCATATAGAGAGAGCACTCTCAGATTATTATTTTTTTTAATTTAGGCAACAACAAGGGTCTTCAGCTATCTATTTCAAGACCCGCCCGCTATTATCTTATTGTGAAATAAGTAGTTGTCATTTATCTATTAGATTGGGAAAACACATGCTAATATTACGGATATCATCACAAAGATTGGTCTGTCGCTTTCACTGATTTCTTTGGTTGTAACGCTCACTGCCTACATAGTTTTACCGTAAGTTAAGTTTTAAAAAAATGTTATTAAATCACTTCCTATATTTCCTCTACTTGTTATACAATGGTAGAAAGCATTTTCACAGAAAACAGTAAATATATGAAAATATATAGTAATAATAATAAATATTAATACTAGTAACAATAACAACAATAACATTAGACGACGACGGCGATGGTGATGATGATGATGATGATGATCGCAATGATGATAATTCATTTTATTTTACTACAATATAAGGCGATGTAAAAAAAAAGGTTTGTAGTACGCCGACGAAATATAGGCCGAAACTGAGCAGAACTATCGACAATTTTACCCTATGTCAAAAAAATCGTTTAAGAATATCAATATTTTTGGTTGTTTAGCAAATTCTGGGTTATATTTTCAGTGGACTTTGGAAGTCTCTACGCAACAACATTCATAAACATCTAGTGGGCAATATGATTGTTTTTTACCTGATGTTTCTTGTCGGCTCTGAAAATGTAAAAAATAAGGTAAGTGTTTTAACAAGCTGTCTACAACGTTTGATTGTACAATTCTCCAATAATATTAAAACAATTCAAGCAAACTTGGATGAATAATTCAAATAGAGAAAACTTTTGGTTGTGATTTATTTTATATTGTAGGCTTAATATTGCAGTTAGGGGGAATGACTTTGTTGCCTCCGTCCGTTGCTTAAATCAGAGGATTAGAGGACAAGTTTTACTATAGTATGAATACTAATTAATTATTTTAAAAAAAATGAGCAATATACACAACGGTGTGAGTTATATAATAATATAGTATTTGTATTATATGATTACTTTCTGTTCAGGGACTTTGTAAAGTGACGGCAATATTACTACATTATGAGATGCAAACCGTATTCATGTGGATGTCTGCTGAAGCAATTTACTTAGTATTCAAAGTGGTTCGCAGAACGCCAAGCAAATTCAACAAGATTCGTTACTACATGATAGCGTGTTACACAAGTTCTTTCTTAATGGTGTGTTTAAGTATTTCGATCAGATATGACTGCTATGGAACAAAGGATGTGTAAGTACTGACCCGGCCCGTTCGAATTAGCTTTAAAAAGCGTCTCATCTTCCATTTCTTGTCTTAACACTCGGTAGTAAGGTATACAGTGAAGCTAAGCGTACGACACACTTTTTTCAGTTTGAATCAGATCCTTGTTGGCTCACATATTATTATCATCCAATTATTTATATAAAAAAAAATAGTATCTTTTAGGAAATCCCGTCTTATGTTTATCAAGATGATGGCCGTTCGACTACGCATTTTCACAGAAGTGTGAAAGATTAGTTGCTTCTAATCGGATTCAATTTCCCGACGAAGCCCCAGTGGCCCAGTTGGTTAAGGCGTCTACATAGACAGCAGAAGATCCGGAGTTCGAATCTCGTTTGGGATAAGCTTATTCAAATTACTCTTCAGAAACGTTTTTAGAATTGATCACTTACTGCATCTTATTAGGCCTATTTATTCTTTAAAAAAAAAAGCATTTACTGCTAGCCAGGCATCAAGTATTGTTCTCGTGTTTATCCAACTTTCCATTAAAATATTACTAACATCACCACTTACTATTCAATATACACAAATCAAACATAAACATCATCTTATGATGTGCATTGGATAAATAGTATTGTTTTGTTTAAAAAAAAAAGTCATATAACAACATTTATTATAGAAAAATTGTATTAACATAACTATTTATTTTATAATGGTCTTTAATTGGAGGAAAAATTGTCAGTTGGGTCCGCCAAAACCATGGCATTTGGTCTCTAAGTAGAGGCAAAGATCTTATAAACACAAGATAGCGTTCTCCGCAATTTACCCGTGCAAATTCTGTAATAAGGCATGAATGGCGCCCTCTTGCTAAATTGGAAACTTTTGACCCTTGACCGCTCGACTTTACCATTAGGCTATCAATCCTGTGAACAGCAGAACAGGAACCATCTCAGATCCATGGCAACAGATAGGACGCCCTCTTCCAATGCTGATTACTTTTTCTCTTTGGTATAATAGAGCATGAATGGCGCCCTCTTGCTAAATTGGAAACTTTTGAACCTTGACCGACGCTTCTATTGGGTCCGCCAAAACCATGGCATTTGGTCTCTAAGTAGAGGGAGTCTGTAATTGGAGGGAACAGCTAATGCTAAAAGATAGGTGTTCAACCGGCGCCGCAAGAAATTGGTCTTTAATTAGAGGTGGTCTTAAATTGGAGGAAGACCCGTATATAGACCATACATATGCTTGTTTTTTGTATTATTTTGTGTGGTGTTTGTCATGATGACCAATGTTGATATTTGAATAAATCACTATAAAACAACAACATAGGCCCTATGCTATAGGTAATATATTTTTTTTTAATAAAAAAAAAATCACATACTGTAATTATAACAATGACTATTTGGGGAATGTATTGATAGTCATACTTCTTTCGTTTCTCATAGATGTTGGCTGGCACAAAGTTGTCGATGGACCGTTATTTTTCCGGCAATACTGATAGTAGCTGTGAGTATTTTTGAAATCTATATCAATTGATATATTTTATAGGCTAAATTAAAGATAAACGATTTGTCGTTTTTCTTTTCAAAACAGTTCAACACAGGAGTTCTATTGAAGATGGTTCACATAATCTACTCACGGACAGGATCGATGACAAATAAAACGGCCAAATCTAGGAATGTCAACGAAAACAAGAAACAACTAAGGCAAGTATTTATACCCGATGGCCTATTATTCTTTGAGCGTCACTTTTTATATAATTCCTAATTGGTGCTCTGTAGTAAGGTAAATGCCATTGACTGACAAAATATTTGTTTAATGTGTGTGTTTAATTACACCTTTCCTGTATTTTTTGCAGACGCTTAAATTGGCGTGCAATCAATTTAAGGATATTTGTAGTTAAATGTCTGTAAATCACATAAAAGTAGCTTCTTTTGGTAGGTTTCTAGTTGGAAGTATAACTTATTTCATCCTTTTAGATGAAAATTGTTATTGAATTTTGAGCTTTTCTCAAATATTTTAACAGTCAGGTTATTTTTAAACCTTATTCCTTTACTTCTATGAAATGACAAGACTATAATGTCTTTTAAGTAAATAACTTTTGTAAACTTTAATTGCTTTGTTTATATTTATTGTATTAATTGTTTTGGACGCACTTCTTGAGAAGTGTGGCACTGATGAAAAGGTGTAGTTCCTAATACATTGTTTGCTATATTTTAATTTTTCATCGATTTTGTTATTTTATTCATTGCATAAGGTCTGCTGTGAAAGGTAGCCTGCTGCTTCTACCTATATTGGGAATCACCTGGATATTCGGTCCTTTTGCTGGTGATAGCCTTGTCTTGAACTACATTTTTACTATTTCGAACTCACTACAAGGCGTATTTATCTTTATTGCATATTGTCTTTGCGATAAGGAGGTATGCTACTCTTGTACTAAACACTACCATATCATTATTTTTCTTATTATACCTTAAGTTGAATAGATTCATCTCCTTCCAAAGAACATTTTGTTGATTTTTCTATATTATGAAGAATATATTAAAAACGTCAAGACACACCCAATTACGTTTCGTGTGTTGACAACAAATCTTTTCAAGGTAGAGTCGGCAAAAACATCAGCTAACATTACCTTGAAAAAGCGTGTTGTGGGCACACGAATCGTTGGGAAAAGTCTCGAGTTTTTTTTTTTTAATGTATCCTCACAATAAAGAAAAATCAACAAACGTCATTATGCCTTGTTATTAACATAGGCTTACTACCTACGGTATAATATACAATATAATGTGTTGTAAACTGAAGTGAAACCTTCGTAAATAGTTAATAATATTTAATAAAAAGGTATATAATTATGTTTAGGCCTATTATGATCTGAAGTGAATTGCTTTGCTATTCGCACAGGTAAGAGAAGCATTCAACAAGTTTCTGAATCGGAGATCTAATACAAATCGTGTGAATGCCTCGTTTGAAACTGAGGTAAGATTATGATTTAACGGAACTTTCCAGACTAGAATGTGTTTTTGATAGCCAGGAATACGCACATTTTATGTTTCCATAACTTTTTGTTTGATTTTGGTGTTCATTTCTCTTCTTTTTTTTTTCATTTGTAGCACCTCATTTGTAGCATAACAATGGATATTTTTTGTTTTAATTCCCTTACTTTTAGACATACAGTATGTCCAAAACGACTGGAATTACAAGCGCTTTCGGATGAAGTGCCTCTACTTCGTGATATGACTATTTAGAAGAGACTGACGTACAAGAAAAAAACTTTTTAGTGATCGATGGCCTGAGAATATCACGTGACAACAGGAGAAACAGTATGATATGGATGGACAGAACATTTTTAGTGTTAGAAGAATGTACTATTGCGGCGGTGATAGTGAAGCAAACCGGTTGTTCATGAGATAATGTAGGCCTACGTAGGCTAGATCATTTTAAAAGTTGATAATCTATGCAATTCTTATAAATGACCATTTTATTTGATATGTTATATCTGTATATTTTATTTTATTTTCTTTTTCTATTTTTGGGGCAGCGGCATATCTTTAAATAGAATAAACACAGATTATACATGATATTTATTCTACGGTGGCCTTTTTCGCGAGTATATAATAATATAATATATTAATAATAATAATAATAATAATAATAATAATAATATATAATTTATTTCCATCATTTTTAACGAGAGTGACCCTTCCAGCCCAAAGGCAAGCCAGTGAGCTGATTAGAATTAATATATGCAAATACTTGTTTTATATCCATGCACTCTGTCCATCTACTTTATCTAATGAACAGGTTGTGTGGGCGGGCGAATGGATGGACAGATGGATGAATGAATGTACGAGCTGGCAAATATAAATAACTTAATGTAATTTATTTCTGACCTTTTTTTCAACAACGTTGGAATCATCGCAGTAATTTTATTTTTTCACCCTTAGGTATTTCACTCTGGACGCTTAATAGCCAACATTTCAGCACATTTGACAACGATAACGATGCTTTAGAGACCCTGTCTCTTATACACATCTAGATGTGTATAAGAGACAGTATTGCATAATTACATACTGTTTATAAAAAGCAAAAACATTGTTAATATTAATAATTAAAAAAAAAAATCATCCAAAATGATAATAGTATATCAATAATAATAAAGAACTAAATATAAAAATATACAAGAGAATGCACGTAAATAAAACCAAGGTCAAATTCTGAAAAATTGATTCCAGAATATAATTTATGCAGTACAATAGCTTGTTGCTTCCCGATGCGCTTTAAATCGTTTACTCTCATGTAAATTCTCGTACAGCTAAAAGGTGAATATTACATCATCGCCCACTGGATGAATATAGTCGGTGATAGTATCTCAGTGTTTGTGTTGATAGCTACGCTGACAACCTATCTTCTTCTGCCGTAAGTTAGCATCTTCCTTTACAAACCGTATTGATGAATAATTCAACACAAATACAAATGTTTTCTTTGTCCACTCAAATCCTCTGTCCATGGTTGGAAAAAGTCATTTCCGAGAGATCTACGGCTGATCCAGAAATTCGAAATGGGGGGGGGGGGCAGGGAGGGACTTTCACAGATGTAGGGTAGGATACCACCTCACCTCCACCATGGTTGAGACGGAGGTAGGAAAATTTTATGCTCATAGTACCTCTAGGTTGCCGGAAATGACACTCTCACACATACACTTTAGAATAAAATTTTCCCCATTTTTTTATAATTTGGAAAAAAATTAGGACCTCCATTTGAATCAACTGATCTGCAGTGGTTGTTACTTTGTTAACAAATTTAATTTTATATATTACTGCACACAGTGATGAAAGTTCAACTGTAATTGCGCGACAACATAGTGTCTACTGCACCCTGGGGGCATTAGACACAAAAACTGATAATAAAATATTTAAAACATGCAAATATTATGAATTTGCGGCAGATTGGTTATTCCCGGGAGATTCGTGCTTGTTTGCGGGAGTGTGGAAGGCCGTCCCGATTTCCTGGAGACTCCCACGAGTTCCAGGAGACTAGAGAACCATGTTCTGTTGTTCTATCATTGACTTCAATATAAACCCATGGTATTACCTTCATCATAATGTTATTACAGTTAGCAGACGCCTTAACAACTGGGTCACAGGAGTTTTCTACGTATTTTTTCATATTCGCAAAACTGATTTAGGCCTATTTGTTTAAAAAATATAATTGTTAAACTATCATTTCAAATTATGCCAATGTGATTTATTTGACTTCGTACTTTAGTGAATTATGGAAGTCATTGCGTAATAACATCCATAAGAATTTGGTTGGGAACATGATCGGTTTCTACTTGCTCTCACTTATCAGCAACACTACTGTGGTACCCTCATTGGTAAGTAGCAATGACTTTACTTGGTTTATGGATTCTACCCTATAACAACATTATCGGCAATGCATTCCATTCATTTACCGAACGAATAGTGATACTTCCGAATATAATAGAGCGCTGCTTACTAATTTTTTAGCGATTGACTACGTGTTCTCGAAGCAGTGTCTGAGTTGAAAAATACATTCAGCAGGCATATAAATGAATTACAGCCTCTAATAATTTTGAAAATGTTGAATATCTGAATGAGACATGGCAGTCTTTCATAGGAGAATGTAGTTGAAGCTATACGACAGGCTAAAAACTTAAACGAACAGTACGTCGTTTTGGTACCATGACACCTTGAAAATATGCAAAGACGATCCGAAATGGTGACTCTTTTTTCGAGGTGGTGCCTCTTTAATTGAGATTCTGCTGAATCTTAAAGTTCTGTCTTCAACTGGAACGATATCTCTTGAATCGAAACGGCACTAGGCCTAATCTAAGGTTTCTTTTAAATTGAGATTCTTGAATGTTGATTCACTGGTTCAGATGATTTCCCTACAAATATTATGTAAAACAGATAGACCTAAAGATGGTGGTACATTGAGTTGAGATGACGTCGCTGAATTAGAAATTAACTTCTTATGATTCGAGATAATATTTAGTTTGCACGGATGATAATTAGTTTAAATCTTCATTTCAGGGGCTTTGTAAGGTTTGGAGGCTAGTCTTACAATTTGAAACACATGCTATGTTCTCCTGGATGGCGGCTGAAACGGTTTTTCTATTATTTAAAATTGTACGGAGGACGCATAGCAAATACAACAAGATATCCTCTTATATGTTCTCATGCTACACAGGGTCTTTCATAATCTTGCTAGCAACGATACTATCTGATTGCCATAGCCAAAAGGAACGCAACAAAAAGTTAGTTAACATTTATTGATTACGCCACCGTTTAGATCAGAGGGTCCCATGTTCGGTTTAGTACCGGTAGTTACTAAAACGTTAGTTCAGTACTAGTTTATTAAAACCGACGTACAAACGTACGATAATAGTATCACAAATTTTGCCTATTTTATTTTTAAAATATGCAATGAATAATTATAGTAAAAAGCACTTTCATCTGCGTACTATAGGCCTATTATATATAAATATTAATTGTTGTAAGGAAATAATGCTAATTGTAGTACCGTTAAAAATTTTTTTTTTTTTTTTTTTTTGCAGCAATTGTGTGGTTTCTGAAAAATGCTTTTGGCATTTCTGTGGACCAGTGGTCCTTGTCGTTATTGTAAGTTATTTGTTGAGACGTATTTAAGGAATCTATGATTTATCCGAATGAAAAGAAACACAATGAGAGAAAGAGATACACAGAAACGTCTGCAACTTAGTCTAAATACAATGTGAACATTAAACAGGCCTACAGGAAAATGAAGTAGGATAACTTAGCTGTATAAGTACTTTTTCAAAAGTATAAGTAATAATTACTTTTTTCAAAATTTTACTATTTATAATTATGTATTTTTCTATAATTCTTAATTTCCTTATTTTCTAATTTACAGTTCAACGCAGCTGTTGTGGCGAAAATGGTTCATGTTATATATATACGCACCAATAATTCAATATCCAATTCATTAAGACGACAGACAGAACACAAAAAAGCAAAGTTAGGGCATTCACTATATTACGAATATTCTGATATACAAACGAATTGCTATTTTAATTGATATAGGCCTACTTTTTAAATAAAAAAAAAATAATTATCCAGGGTCCCCAAGTTTCCAGGAGCAGCAAGTCCTCTGGAATCGAGTAAGTAAATATCCCGGAAACTAAACTCATCTCCAGCAAATACATATATCACATTTCAAGCTCTGTTATTTTATTTATTCTTTTGTTAAATTTCCATTACTTTGCAGCAATCTTTTTATTGTGTATGTTTTGTGCGTGATTTTGTGTATGTGTATATATGTGTGTACATGTATGTGTGTGTATGTGCATATGTGTGTGTATATATATCTGTCCCTTATACACATCTCTTGTTTGCGGGAGTGTGG
>NW_022710960.1:258764-333618 GCF_011630105.1 Anneissia japonica
TCTCCATTACTAATAAGCATCAGAACATTATTACACCAAAACTAGACACTGATAATTGTTTTGGACATCATTACGTTAAAGTACTGTAAAGAACCTGAATTGTAGGCTTTTTGATGTTAGTGTTGCACCTGTCTCTTATACACATCTAGATGTGTATAAGAGACAGACAGCATGGAGTTCATCAGGGGCCTTTACCGCTATCCCTTCCATGTTTTTTCGTTCCATCTCAGCTGCTTCGACCCTCTCTGCAATCTGAATAGCTTTCGTCAAGGTTAGCTCCTTCTCCATTAATAATCTTTCCCTGACTCTCGTAGAGTTTGTTTTTTCTACGATTTGATCACGGATCATGTCATCATGCAAATTAGCAAACTGGCACGTACTTGCTAAATGTTTAAGAGCCAAAACAAACGCCTGAACTGTCTCACCTGGTTCATGGGATCGACATCTAAACTTGTACCTCTCCGCTACAACGTTTAGTTTGGGTTCAAAATAATCAGCAAGTAATTGCATAGTTTCTTTATATTCGTCGTTATCACCATAGATGTGTATAAGAGACAGATATTATTGACACGATAATGAAGGCTTTAAATTATTTGACAAGGTTCTTGAAAAAGTAACTTTGTTTTTATTAACAACAATAACAATATTTTCATTTTGAAATTTTATCAATAATCTATCAAATTATTTCTTCATAAAATTATGTATTTATCAGTAATATTTTAATACTTGATTTTCATAAAAGTAACAAATTTATGTCTTAATATACTATGAACAGGTCAAAAATGCTGTGATAACCCGTTGGAAACGAAAGTGGAGAAAGAAACGTATTGACAACTTCTCAACAAACACTGTAAGCTATTGTCAGGTTCAGAGAAGTAAAGTATTCATGTTTTAAATCTTTTACTTGCTTGCCGCAAACTAATTTACAATTTGATATAATTTCTAAATGCCATCTTACATTGTTTCTTTCAGAGCGCAATACAAACATCGATTTCAGGACGCACACCCTCTACCTAGTAGTAAATGATGGTTATTTAAAATTATTTAATCAAAATTATAAAACAGACACAATCAGCAGCAGAAGTCATATGTTACCTATAATTACTTCAATATGATGGGATTTCATAGGGTTGAATCCAGGACCCTGGAATAGCAGGCATGGAAATCACATGCTATTAACTAAACCCTCTTCGTTGTGTTCATTTTATAAGGTTCGCCCAGTTATTTTTCTTTTGTTTTCTTTCTTTCTTTGTTACTGGCAAACCTACAATAAAAAAAAAATGTAACTGGTCAGTTGTGTGCTTTGCAAATAATTGAGACAATGTGCAATGCACTCAAGTGGGCAGACCAGCAGCAGCCCTAATGTTCAGCTAGTAAAGCAAGTAGTTGTCAGGTCTTGGGTTCAACTCCTGATGGGGGTCAACATTTTACTTAACATTATGGTCATATAGCAATTTAAACAATTAA
This sequence comes from Anneissia japonica, assembly GCF_011630105.1. Lineage (NCBI taxonomy): Eukaryota > Metazoa > Echinodermata > Crinoidea > Comatulida > Comatulidae > Anneissia > Anneissia japonica. The sequence continues at coordinate 260,232 of NW_022710960.1, forward strand.
TAAGAAATTATATTGGAATGAAGCAAAATAAAACTTATAATCAGGATTCACATTCTATGATTAGCATGGTGTTTTGAGCAAAGAGTGATGTACTGTATTCTCCCGACCCTGATTCAAACCCAATATCGCCATCCAATTATTGTTCACTTGCACAACCAATGGACAGTTTCCTATGGTTGAATAACTAATGAAATGTTATATTGTGTACAGTAATAAATTTAAGATTCCTTTACCTTTCACTTTGAAATTCACAGCTGGTTGTCTTGATTTCTTCAGTAACATAGACATGTGTGATGGTGCTGTAGATAAACAATAAAATCATAGTGTAACCACATTGTCAATTCATGCAATCCTAAAGATAAAGATTTTTTTTGTTTTAAAGAAATGATGATGAGGCCTAAACAAAAATTGTTTGCCCTTTAATGCTGAACATTGTATAGGAGAGGCAGGTGCAAAAATGTTTTTTTTTCTTCTCCTGTCACCAAAATTAACATTTGTTTTTCAAAGGGTATTTATCAGACAATAAAAATAACCCATAATCAATATTTTGTAATGAATTTAGGCCTAGTATGGCAATACCTTACATTAGACACCAAATTAGACAACTTTCATGTGCCAAATGGAGAAAAATAAATATCACTTTCTTAAATTTGTGAACAAAAAATCTGAAAAACGCCGCACTTACTGTACTTTTCAGTGAGCTAGGGGCGGGCGCTAGAGGCAAACAATTTTTTTTTTTAGACCTGATGATGATGATGGTAATGACGATGATAATGATAATGATGACAATCATGGAGATGTTTACAATGACTAAACGTTTCCCACCTGAGACTCTTGGAACTCTACTCCCATATAACTGTTCTTTGAGGAAGTTAGAAGCTGCCATTGATTTCACCACTGGCCTTTTTGAAAACTTCTGTAGCGGAACGATCTGGAAACCCTGTTTTTCTTTCACATAATCATCGTCTGCTTCACTTCCAAATAGTTCGTCACGTTCATCATCATCAAGGAAATCTTCATCTTCTCCATCACTTTCATTGAGCGCCTGCTCACAATGTTTAGGCCTTGGATGAAACAACATAGTAAATTTAATTTGTCTGAATGATTAAACAAGAATCATTCTCATCTAAGACAGAGTACTGTATTTAATTTCTGATTTAACAATTATAATTTGGCACTTGCCAAATATAATACAGTAAGTGATATTCTATACAATAAATACATAATAAGCCATGTTTCTATTTGAAAAGCATGGTTAAAATTGATTAAACATTCCCTTGTATATATTTCAAGTATGTATTTATAATGAATTAATTGGGAGGGGAAAGGAAGGTCCACAAATGAATATGTAAATTACCTGTCATTAGTTTCTATGGAAACATACTTGATTATTGTTTCTGGCAGTCGATTGCGGTCAAGTTCTTCACACCTCTTCATCTTCTTTTTTGCCTGTTCTTTCATCATCGTGTCATGAGCTCGTCTCTTCTCCTTCTTCTTTGACTTAACTCTGTTAAAACAAAATGAACAAGACAATCAACACAAAATATTTAAAAACTAAATCTTAACTGGAAAATAACATGGTTTACATTAGGTTTACAATACAGACCATGAAATTTCTGTTATCAGTTATACAGTGCACCCTCCAATCTGAGACTCCTCTAATTCGAGATCACTTTTCCAAAGAATGAAATTACAATCTTCCATCTACTAACACTAAGCTAACCCTCTATATTGAAACCCAACCCTGAGACCACCCCAAATTTTCAGGTCCCAAAGGTGGTCTCGAATTAAAGGGCGAGCTGTATTCTAATATGTGCAATAGGAATATATATTTTACAATATCAACACACATTATTATTACTTACAGTAGAGTATAATCATTTCATTAATTTATTATTGTTTGTGATACCTTTTCCCAGTGCTTTTTAAAACTTACAATGTAAGCACTGACTCATCATTTGATACCATATTGCACAATTCCAAAAACTATACATTTACTGTACAGTATATAAAATACTGTACCATTTATAAGCAGAAAAATCTTTTCAACTCACTTGATCGATTCTTTAAAAGCTTGATGTAATGTTTCAAGGGCTGTTTCTCTCCCAGTGTCAAAGGTCATCGATTCAGGAGCCTCATCATCAGATAACTCTTCAAGGAGTTCCTGACCTTTGACTCGAGGGCTTAAAATCAGAAAATTGCTTTCTTCTGGTTTGGATGACACATCATGTTCATTGGCATTGTCGGTACCAATGTCCTCATTGTTACTGTCACTTTCTTCATCTCCATCTATTTCATCTGATGACTTTGAAAAGTCAAAATTTGAAGTTGAAAGTTCTGTTGAAATATTAATGTCTGCAGGTTCATCATCATCTTCAACTTCATATTTTTGGGGTTTATTTTGTTTTTTTAAATTGGATTTTTGGCTACTTGAGGTGTTTTTGCAATCAGATGTGTCATCTTTCCCAGTCATTCTTTTCCCTGTCTTATTCTCAGGTTGCACTTTTCCATGCAACTCTTTCCTAGGTGAAGCTTTTCTCGAGTCCTTTTTAGTTGTACTTATTCTAGGTTTGACAGGCAAAGTAACCCCTGAATTGTCTGTTTCTTTTGTGGTTGTTGCCTTAGCTGGTGATGTATCTTTCTTTTTGAATTTATTTTTCTTTGTTGTGTCTTTCTTTTCTGGTACCACTGCTGGTGATACATTTATACCACTTTTTCTCTGTCTCCGTGTCAATACCATCTTAAAATCTGCAAGGAAAAGTAGGTAATTGAAAGATTGAAGGCAATGATCTCCAGGGATTGTCAATTTGTGTTCAGTATGTTGGAGGGGAAGATCTGGTTTAGTAGATCAGCCATTAGTATTAAATAATATTTGATGAAGACACCTTTCACAGCAATGCCATGGCATGGACCAAAAGGAAGCTGTTTAAAAGTTGTATTAAGGCAGTGGCTAGGAATATGGTACCATGTAAAATAAATTTTGGTAATGGTAAGTGTTCCTAGCAAATTTCCAACCTTAGCCTTCTTTATCATTACCACGTATGGTACCGTACCTCCTACTCAAGTCTCGGAGGACCTAGGCCTAGCCTGAAAGAGTGCTGGCCTTTGTGTACAGTCAGTGGCGGTGGTATCCAGTCAAGCCAACAAAAGGGAGCTTAAAGAAAGGGGCTTTATAGTATTTTTTATACTCTATTTATCCTCCAAGTTGGGAAGCACAAAACTATGGCACTAATGCACTTTAGTACTCCACCCTAACAATAACATAGCGACACTGGAGTGGTTAAGTTATAGGTAAGGTGGAGTACTAAAAAGTGCATTATTTAGTTTTAGCGCCCAAAACTATCTTTAGTGGCCTAAGCATGAAGGAGTATTAATTTATCAATCAGCAGGCCTAGCCTATAGAGAATCTAAGGGGCCAAAGGTCTGGACTTGGCTTGTTTGGGCCTAGGCTAGTACTATAGTAGCCTAAGAGGCTAGAGGCCTACTCTAGCCCCTCTAGGCCTAGTACGTAGCCTAGGTATGCCTTAGGCGGGCCTTTCAATTTTTAGGCTAGCCTAGGCTGTCAGTTCACGCATATTTTTTCAAATCTTGTAAGTTTATACAAGCTAACTTAATTTTGAAAAATATTCTCAACACTATGCTTTAAGTTGATTAAACTCACAAAACCTTTTCGTTAATCGGCAGAAAGGATTTAAAACACGCTGGTGCTAGGTAAACATGCGAAGAGGTGAAATGAATGAAACACACAAGAGCGCCACCTATCGACCACTATTTTTAACAGTTTATTTATACTGTAAGTTTATTTATACTGTGTAAGTTTATTTATACTGTATAATACCTCTGTACCGGTACCTTTATATTAATTATCTAATTGGTAATGATGCGAACGAACTGTCGTGAGTGCCTCCGTGATTATGTTTTCATTTTTTTTATAGATTTTATTTTGAGTTACCAGGGGGACAGTGAGTTACAGTAATATATTTGCTTATGCAGCTGCCCCTGACCATGTTTATTATATTAAAGTCAAATATATAAATGAAACAATATTGTAATGTGATTTCTTGGGTGGTCCTCTCACAGGCATCAATATGCACACTGTATATCACTCCAAATACCATCGTACTGTATTACTATTTTCAATTTGGTCATGTACCCCTAATGATAATGCAATTAATATGATTCCATGCTTAGTCAATTTGTTCATCTTTATACAGTAACAATAAAATACTGTTTGAAGGTTTGAATTAAGAATTAACAATAATAAATGCTTGTAGTACACCGCAAATGTGCTGAAAAGTAATTTTGGTTCAGGCGAGTCTCGATGTTTCCAATGACTTGCTTCAATTGTCATCAGAAGAATCGTCATCAGGAGAATAATAAACAAACACAGTATTGCGCCAGTATCCGACACAAACACTCATGGCACTACAACAGATGCATAAGTAGAGCGAAAATAATAATGAAAAAACGTAATATACAATTTAATTTATATCATAATTATCTATCATGCTGACCTAAATTGTTCAATGGTGCAACACTGTATTTGATTGGCTGATTAATAAAAAAAAAACAAAAAAACAAAAAAAAAACACAATAGACAGACTCCTGAGGAAATGGTGTTTATTTCATTCCAGAAATAAGTTTAAAATTCAAACAATGTTTTAATTCTTATAAGAAGTCCAGTCTTCCCTTCTTCACATTATCATTATTCGACCTTAATTCATTAAAAACAAATTAATAATCATCAATACATTTTTAAAATACTGAGAAATAAAAACAGCTAGCACCTTTACGCACAAACAAAATTATCTACAAAATGATTGCGCAAAAGACCTACCAACACATGCGCTAAACATACTGGTAATGGAATGATCTAATAATAGCACGGAAAATTCACATACTGTAATTAGTGACTATAGACACACTACTAAGGAATGCAGACAACATGTGTGCTACTAATAAGTATACTGTATGTCGATAAAATTGACCAACTTTGAACAAAACATGCATTAGAATACTAGAAAACCTATTCAAAATATACAAATCTGTGTGATACTGGTAGTCTGAGTGAGATACTTATCTTGATAAACTAAATATAAATGCACAGTGCAATAAAGTGGGATCAACCCTTAAAAATAATGGAATCACTCTTTCATTAAACCAAATCCAGTTTATCCAGTCAACTATTATTCACTACAGTAAATAGACGTTATACAGTATTACAACGGTTTATGTATGTACAGTAATCAATACACAATTATATTAAATTAATTTAAATATCACCATAGCAACATTTTTAATCATGGAGGTAGAATTTACATCAACAGGATGCAAGAATAACAAAAATTCCAACAAATATGATAAGGAATATAAAGTAAAACTACTTTATTTTTAATACTCCCCCACCCCCAATCAAACTAAACAAAATTAAATAATTATAAAATAGTAAACATAACACCTAATAACATTATCAAATGAACAATTTTAGCTTCATACTTTCATAAATTTTCTCAAGGTGAAGTAACTAAAATCAACTAAATGAAAAAGGATTATAAATAGAAAATGGAAATAACCTATACAAAAGGGTTTTTTTTTTTGTTACTCTAATAATCTGGGGCTTTGAATGTAAGACTAAAGTACAAAAGATTTATGTTAAACATTTTAAAAGTCTCTCCTTTAGAATAGAGCGCCCCCATCAATAATCAATTTATTCAAATAAAAATTAAAGGAATACAAGTACATGAATACTTGCACTATTAGTAAAAGATTAAATAATTTACATCATCATTTTTTACGGCTAGCACTGGAGCGTTTGTACCATTGCAGTTCACTATACTGGTTATATGATTTCAATTAGTACGCCAATAGGAAAAGGCTTTATATATGATATGCAGTAAGTCAACTTTCACAACAAATTTGTGGAAAATATCAAATTTAAATAAATTCATCAGAATAATTGACCTTTCCACTAAGCCCCACCCCTTGGATATTGTTGCTAAGGTCCCATAAAAAAACAGCAAGGAGTTTTCAATTGCACGACGACAGTAGGATGTAGAATGTAATGACGTTACTAAAAGTCGTCTGCGTATGTGAGAATGTTATGTTCTCCTCGTCGCGTGAATTCTAAGACGCAATGTGGCCAAATTAAGCTTGTTTTCCACTAGGTGAATTTATTCGCACGAATCGAAGGCGTCGGTTCGGTTCCTGAGCTCTGAATGGTTGCTCACTTTTTTTGCTTCGCAAAAGGTAGAAACAGTTTAAACTACCGATTTCGCTGAAGCAAAACACTCAGATAGAAATGTGAATGCGCATGCACAAGAACCGATGCTTTTGACTTGCGCAAATAAATCCGCAAGTGGAAAACAGGCTCTACGTAAGCAGGCAATGTAGGACGCCTGGTAGGACGGTCACTCATTAGTGATTCCATTTTAGCGTTGCGTCGTCGTGCAAATCAAAATCTCCCTACTGTTAAAACACATGCAAAAACATGCGTTTGTAGGATAACTCATGTTTGTTAGACACATGCGTATTCCTGGCACCTGTTCTGATTGGTCGGTTGTTAATTTTGATTGACACTCCGGAAAGGTCCATTATACACCATGTCAACAAAAAATGTTGATTGCAGGGGGGAGAGGCTAGGCCCCATGTTGTTCCTGGCATCACCCCTGATAACAAGTCTTTTCACATCATTTTCAATTACTTCATTTTATGAATGCATGAACACAAAAACTGAAGAAAAAAAAAACCCTACTGTATTGACTATTTGTGTCAATGACATTATAGAAACCTTAAAAATCATTTTCCTTGGAATGATAAATTTTGAAATAAATGTTTGTTCCTCGCAGTGCTGAAGTACACGTATAGCTAGGAATACTCGCCCGGGGAGCAGAGGAGGTAGCACATTGTGTTTCATTGAATCTGTATCCAGTGACTAGGAGGAAAAAACCACTTTGAGAACTTCTTCTCAAATGGATGTGTATTACAGTATATAAATCCTATTAATAATAATTTGGAATGGAATTCATCTGGTATTAAACAAGCTGCACAACTAGGAATACTCCCCAGGGAGCAGTTCCATACAATGCCGGAATACTGTATCCATGACCATGGTCATGACTGAAGAAAACAAATGAAAGCTACAGTGCCATCATGAAAAATAAATCATATGATAGAAAATATTGGAAGAATTGACTGCTGTGAACCTGCCAGTAGGCAGAAAACAGATGATGATGATGACGACCAGGGTAATAATTACTATTTGCATCTTGTCGTAATACGTTTCTTAATAGGTAATTGCTGTGTTACTACTGCATAATTAAGGTTTTGTTAAATTACTAGTTCACCAAGCACAAACTATTTTGCATTTAATATACACTAAGATTTAGAAGTATGGAATTCCCGGTTTTCAGCAATTTCCCATTGGTTGTTGCTCCACTACAAGACAACCATTCTCTGAAAACCTGCGAAGGTAGGTCTCCTAATTCCAAATGTAGATCCATCTACCTGTGCTTCAGAGCATGAAAGAACCAATCAACCTTGGTGGTCCATCCACCGCCATGAGCATCATTTAATTGCTTTAAGAAGTACCGAACCGCTTGATCCTCTGTCTTCTCCACTGCCAACGTTTGACGGAGATAAGCGATGTCATCGATGGACTGCAGTTCAGGAATTCCTGACATCAGCATCATACTGAAGAGGCTGATCAACAGGTTGGCGTGACAACGGATTACACGATATGCATCGATGCATAATTGTTGGAAACTGCAAGAAAACATCCAAAAACATTAACGTCGAAACATATTTTTAGGACACCATTCGTTAAAGAATTATTACATTTGTTTTGCGTTGGTTTTTGTCTCTTTATGAGGAAGTGGGTTTTGTTTTTGGTCGTAAAGAAAAATCTGCAAAGGACATACTTTTTAAAAAACTGAGTTTTGTGAATATTAACATCCTGGCCTTTCACTATGACCCGCAAGAAATCTTCCGTAAGAACAAATGGCACTCGTTCTCGCTTTATGCCATACTTCTTCTTAATATGACCCAGAAAATGACCAAAATCTATGTGGAAAATCTGGAAAAGAAATAAAACAATGATTTTGTTTATTAAACTAGCGCTAATTGTTAGCCTTAAAGTTAGCCTCAGAATGTGGCTGTATTGTATACTATAGTAAAGAGAAGATAGATGAATCTTCACCAATCAATAATAATAATATTGGTGTATATGTATGTGTATAATGACATTAATTGAATAATAACAGATTGGTCACCTGTCCGTTTTCTGTAACCATGATGTTATCATTGTGTCTATCACCAATTCCAAGAATAAATGTGGCCACACAATATCCTGCGCACGACCGTGTGAAGCGGTCAACAGCATCATCATACCTTGAAAAGAAAAAAATATTAAGAAACAGTTCCTATGTTTTTCAATGTTTTTCTATTCATTGTCATGGAAAGACATATAATTTGTTAGATTTGTTGAAATACTTAGAGAAAATTCAGTTAGGTTTAATATTTTAAAGGCACTGGTTTGGGTCTGGGATTTAATTCCATCTGATATACAAGACCTGTGTGTAATTAATTTGAGAAATTTTTCACATCAACTTAAACAATTTCTGTATGTAAAATTATTGGAATTTAATGGAATTTCAACTTGTAAAGTGGCCAAATCAAACTTGTATAATTTTACTGATCGTTTAAATCTCCTTTTAAAATTAATTAATTTTTGTAATTATGTCACTGCTGGCAGGGATATCCCTCGCAATGTGATTAGGTTCACTGTTGGCGTCCCCCAGGACAGCAATTGTCACATTTTAGTTTGTTTTGTGGTTATGCCTTTTGCTTATATGTTGTTAAAACTCTGGTCTAGAAATGCCAGGCATCAAAATCCTTTAGAAATGTTAACTTACTGATCTTTATTTCTTTCTTTGATCCACTGATGTAGAACGCCACTCTTTAACTGCAGCGTTCCCATGAAGCCGCTCTTGTGTTGAATATCATAAATTGTCTTGGAATCGCGAACAATCTCTATCATGCCAGTCATATTACCAGTTGAGAGGCAATTATAGGGAATCAACCTAATGGGACGAAACAATGCAAAATACTGTAAAAACTATGATAATATACATATTAAAAAAACTGACAAACATGTACAACACCCATCAATTAGGTGTTGAAACGCATCATTCTAATGCCTCTATGCACTTCACATTAACATCTATGGAACATAACGCTGCAGCAGCTAATCTGCGCTTTTGGCATTCTAACCCTAAGGTATCCACTTATGCTCTTGGGTGGAGAGAGACAATGTAGATAAATTGCCTTGTTCAAGGACCAAGAAAATGTACAGCAAGGATTCAAACCATTCAACACCCCCCACCCCCAACACAAGGATGACAGCCCAAAGCACAAGCGTTGCGACAGCCCCTCACATGTATGAAGATGGTAATTTTGGATACTAACTTGAGGTCTAGTCCTTCTCGTTGCCAGATTCCGTGCATTATCAGCAGCATCTGCAGTGTCAGCATGTCTTGCTTCAAGTCTGAATAATCAAGCAATCAATAAAAAATAATCATCAATTAATCCATAAAAAAAAAACAATAAAAAATAATTAAACAGTCAATCAATTAACAAATAAATAAATGAGTCAATAAATAAACAATCACATTCATTCAATCAATCAATCAATCAATATAAAAACAATCAAATTATCAATAATCAATTACTCAATTGTTCAAAACAATAATATATTAATATACAGTGCCCCCTCCAATTCAAGACCACTCTAAAAACAATCATCAATCTTTTCACACAAAGCTAACCCTGTAAGTCGAGACCAAACCCCAAGACCACACCAAATTTTCAGGTCCCAAAATGGAGCATTGGAGGCGAACTGCGAGTGTTTGTAGAAGTTTAGAGAAGATTGTTGTTTACAAGTCTAAGTACTGTACATGAACTGTATCAGTTATTTTGTATTCTTACGATGTTCAATATATACACTTAATAAGTATTCAATTATACACTAAAACAAAAACCAGACATCATATTGTTCCGTTTTCACTTACCATCTCCTTTCTTAAAAAGCACCTTGATATCAGTATACATGACCTCTGCCATTAGGTCACGGTTTTTCCAAACCAGCCAAAGAGGGCGCTTTGCTGAAGACAATATCTTGCACTCCTCTACACTTAGCTTGCCAAGGGAATGGTTTGGGTTGAGAGGTAAAGTAAAATGTTCTAACTTCTCAATAAAATCTGGCTGACTCATCTGGTCTGTAAGGAATTTTAATCTATCCTAAATGGAAATATAAAAGAAACAGTTAATCAATTTTTTACACATTTCTATTTCACAAATGATGTTTTGCCCTACCTGCAAACTTTCATACTGAATGCTCAGTAAGTTTCCCAAATAGTTGCAAAAAAAATCTTGCAAGGGATTCGAATTGGGATCGAACCCAAGACATCCAGATAACTAGCTTGGTGTCTTAACCACTAGACTAACGGACTTGCGCTTATTGATGAATCCGATCCTCAAGTAACAGTGGGTACTACAATGCTATTTCGATGGCGTTTGTGTCAGGAGATAAAATACAAATGAGGTTTTGATGTTCATCTGGAGGTTGTGGGTTTGACAATTACTTGCAAGATATTTTTTTGCAAGTATTTGGGAACATACTAAGCATTCAGTACAAAAACACATCAGTTAGGGCAAAACTTCATTCATATTATTTCTCCTGATGCAAATGCCATCGGAAGAGTAATTTTCATATAAAAAATAATAGTTTTCTCAGGTCAAATGTCAAAGACAACTTACCCTTGCGGTATCATCCTTCTTCTCACTAAGTGACTGTGCCAGCACTGTCAACTTGTCAACGCTTTCCACTTGCCGAATAAGCAGCCGTAGGTACTTGCCAATTGCACGACAATAGGCTTCCAATGTCAGACCAAAACGACGACTAACTGAACGCTTATGCATTTCAGATCTATAAAACACAAATTATACTGTTATCGTAAATCACCATCATTACATATTATTAATATAAATGGCAGTTTTATGCAACCGATAGAACACCTATTCATCAAAGATCTTATAAACACAAGATAGCACTCTCCGCGATTCTATGCTTAACAATATAGAAGCGTCGATGTTCAATAAAAAGAAACATAAAAAGTAATCACTTTTGAGAGAGGGCATCATAGTTGTTACCACGGCTGTTATAGAATTTGCACGCAGATGCGCTATCTTTAGTTAACGATCTCTGACGTCAAAGTTGAAAAGTAATCACTTTTGCAAGAGGGTGCCATACACTGCATTATTACAGAATTTGCACTTGGAAATCTTGGATAATGCAATCCTGATGATTAGTGAGGGAACACTCTAACTCTAACCTTGAGGATAGGCAAATTTAAAAATAAACACCTTGTAATATTAGTTATAATTACTTGATGTTCTTCATAATGATTTTTTAATTCACTATATTTAATATGGAAATTCCATTATGGAATGATCCCACAGGAAGTAAGATGAGAATCGATTTAGGCATTTGATCCAATGATCAGGATAACAATGAAAAGCATTTTAATGCCTTTCTACTATGCGCTGCACTACTCAAGGTGATACCTGTAATAATATATTTAGCTCACACAAGATGAACCTAGCGTTGAAATGCAGCAAATGCTGGCACAATATTAGAACATAGCGCTTAGTTTTGTAGACATTAGGGAAAGTGATTTGGTGCATCAGTGTCTATTCTCTGAGTGCATCTTACACTAAAACAGCCCCACTTTGCTAATTACTGTAAGAATTTTCTAAAAATAAAAATAATCTACAATAGAAAATTTGAATATATGATGATGTCAACTGCAATATTTACCGTAAGTGCCAGAATAGGAAATGTCCAATCCGTTGATTTTGAAGCGCCTTTTTCAGAAGGTAGCGGGCAAGAGGGTTATCAAGGTAAGCTTCATATTTCAGCACCTAAAATGGAAAATCAAGAATATAATATGTTTATGAAATCTCAATTATCTCATTTGTATTCAAATTATAAATATTTTTTATCTTCCTCATGCTATCAGGATCATCACTACTAACACCATCATCATTATTATCCTCTTCATCATTTCATTTATTTATTGGACCAACATTTACATTAACAATAAAATACATTATGAAAAAAATTGGAATACAGGACAGGGGTAGCTTTAGCAAAATACATTGCTATAATGCAGATGAGCCAGCTACCCTTTAAAAATCATCATGATAATGATACTGTAATGTTTATATTTAGTGGCATATCTGTGGGAATGGGGTCCCAGGAACTCTCCCCCCTCCCCCTCCACTGGAAATGTGCTGAGCAGAAAAATTATGTCATATCACACTATTGTGCTATTTACTGTACCGTAACACCCCCTCACTTAATTATTGAGCCCCTCCCCCACTTAACCTTCATACGCTGCCCTCATCATCCCCCATGTCAATACTCCTTGATATATCACTTTTGATGGAGATAGTAGCACCTACCTGCACTAACTGCAATAAATACTGAAGCAGCTCATCATTTGAAAGGCTATGTGAAAGACACTCAACAGCAAACTGCCTAACGCCAACATCAGCGTATGTACAATCCAACAGACAGAGGGCGGTCTCGACATTAATATTTCTTGGCCAGTCTTTCAGTAGGACATACAGCTAATGCATAAAAAGCAATGGAGACAAGTTATAAACAGAGCTTCAAAATATATAGTCATAGATTATATAGTAATACGACTCACATATGTACCATTTTGTCTTTCATCTGTATCATTTGATTTTCCCTGAATAAAAAGTAAATGAACTCTATTTGGGGCTAGAATGTTTCTGGCTTGATAAAACTTACCACATATTTAAGTGCAAACAGGGCAATCTGACCTGGGTAAATTTACCTTTATCATTGTCAAAATTATTCAAATGTGAACAATCATTGACAGCAGGTAGTTTCAATCTGAAACTGATGAGAGAAATACGCTGACAATTTATGACAACAAAATAAAATATTAGGTAATAGACGTACTTGTGAAACATATTCTCTACTGCTCCACTTGACTGCACACAGCAGCTTTGGCAAGGAGTTTGGGTCTTGAACTTTACACTCATACCTACAGTAATAAATGATCACAATATAAATATGAGAATCATTCAACAAGAATCTAATATCTCTTTTAATCACATCTAATTACAGTTTGTATAGGAAACATTTCTTTAACAATTCAATTGTTACAATTCTATACATCAAATATTCAATAATCACCATGGTAAATATTCAAAAGTCACTATTACATGACCATTAATGACTACATTTTTATTACATAAACACATTTTTTATCGATTTATATTCTATTATCACTGTTATATCACAATTCAGGGTCGTTCTTAATCACTAATGAATAACTACTATTAAATGAGAGTGAAGTTCTACCCTACCTGATGTGTTATATACTGAATATTCAGTACGTCTCCAAATACATGAGAAAAAAAAATTGCAATTGATACGGGTGGGAATCGAACCCACGACCTCCAGATAACCAGCCTGGCGCCATAACCACTAGACTGCTATTACATGGTTACTACTATATTTCATGGTTTACTGTCAATAATATCACTATTCCATCACAAATAATGGTCCCAAAAATGATTACTATTAACTATCTCCATTACATACTTATATGAACTTTACCTTAACTGCCATACCAGCTCTTTCTCTTGCTCTGACATTTCATGCAAGGGATCTCGCTGGATGATCTCCTGTAGCATAGCTGTCGATTCTTCAGCTCTTCTATCTTTAGAGGTGCTACACTAAAATGAAATAATATTAAAGAATACTGCAAATTTTAGAAGATTGCATGATACTCGATAATTTAAAAACTCCTTCTATGAATGATAATATATTTCTTATTACAAATTTATATAGTAATATGGTTTAAGAGCTTAATGGAAACTGTCACTTTAAAATAACTCTAGAAAAAGATATTTAACAAGTTCTGAATTTAACATTGTATTAGGTGACTAGTGCAATTCGTCAACCAGGTTTTACCTGTCACTTGAAAATAACTCTAGAAAAAATATTTAACAAGTTCTGAATTTAACATTGTATTAGGCGACTAGTGCAATTCGTCAACCAGGTTTTTTCATAAACAGATGCCCTTAGACTTAACAATTTTGTTTAATGTTTATTTTTGTGTTGATGTAATTTTATTGTATTCTACATTTTACTATATTATATTTTTGTGATGTCAATAAAGATAGTTGAAGTTAAAATATGGCTGTTTGGCCTTTTGAATGGTTGCCTCAGGCCATTCATCCCGGTTTCATCCTGAATTTGAGGATTAATCAATCCTTGATTTTGTAATTATTTTTCTTCAAATTTTTTAACAAAATATACTTAATATAAAAATTAAGCAATTGAAATTTTAAATTTGATTTAGTTCTGTATATATTTAGCTCAATACAGGCAATATATTTAATAAAAAGAATCAGGCATAAAGGATTTGGAAGCAAAACAACAAGACAAAACAGATGGCAATGAAGAGAAACCATAAACCTACACTGTAATGGTCCGAGTACGATGAATTACTTTCCACAACCCATGTTGCAAAATCATTGATCTGTTGATACATAGGGTACACTAGATTGCAGCCAAAGTTCTCAAATTCTATCTCCAGACATGGAGCATCCTTATTTGTGTTGGATCCGATGGATCCCAAAGGATTCAACAGGTCATCCATTCCGTGCGGAACTGGCCATAAATACATTCTCATGTTGCCAGATTGTAGCCGATTCATGTAGTCAAACACGTTAACGTTTCCCCAGGCCAATGCACAATCACCCTTTAAAATGAAGGAACACATTTTGAAATAATTTAAAATAATTTAATTTTTCTCTGGTTTATTATCAAAAGTAAAATAGTTGTGTCATTGTTATATTTTCTTTTCGATTTGTTGACTTATTGAAAGTTAATTAAAATAATATGTAGTTCTTTTAAATGAGCAATTTGATATGTTTAAGAATTAAATATTTGCTATCAAATCAAATTCTAAAATTTCCATACCTCTTTCTTTTGTCCTTTCTTTTTCCCTAAGGAGCATATAGACACGCACAGTCTAGCACTTCGTGGAATGTCAGTGATGAACAAATCAAATTCTAAACGTTGATTCCATTTAGGATTTGAGCATGGCACTTGGTCCGTGCAAAGGTTGGGACAAAGGGGCTCCAGGCCATGGTAT
Source organism: Anneissia japonica (assembly GCF_011630105.1). Taxonomy (NCBI): domain Eukaryota; kingdom Metazoa; phylum Echinodermata; class Crinoidea; order Comatulida; family Comatulidae; genus Anneissia; species Anneissia japonica. The sequence continues at coordinate 275,489 of NW_022710960.1, forward strand.
AAGCCAGCACGTACATAAATCTATAGGAAATAACAGATTATTGTAATTATTTTTATAATTTTGATGGTGATAGTTATATTAAAAATAATTCAATATTCAAGAAATTTTATTGGTCTATATATAAAAATTTAAAAATTATATTGCTTGGCAGATGATTATGAAAAAAATAATAAATATAAATACAGTACAATGCCAAAATTCACAAAAGGAAGAAAAGATTGGTACAATAAAAACGTACAAAAGACAATGAAAAAAAAAGAAAAACTGTATAAAATATTTTAAAGAAGTAAAAACAAGAGAAGTGTTCAAAAAGTAAATTAAAAAGTTTTAAAACCTTAAAATGTCTGAAAATTATTTAAAACAAAGTATTAAAAACACTTTAGATAAACAAATCAGAACATTTAAATTACATTATTGATGAACAGTGACAAATATATGTGACAACAAGGACAAGAATAATGATAGTGATGACGGTGGTGGCGACGACTATGATGATGATGACGATGATCTAAAGCAATCTGTCACTTGTAAGTACGCATAATTTTGTGACTAACTTCCCACTTTCTAAGTGCGCCAAATGATAAAGTCAATAAATATTCAACCCCTATTGAGGGGACACTTAATTTTTTTATTGTATCACAAAAAACTACAAAAAAAAAAAAATGATTTTGACACATTTTGAACAATAAACTTCATATTAAACCAGAATTGTCTTCCCTGAATTCGGTGTGAACATTGGTATAGGCCCTTGATTCTTAATTAATTTTTTTAAAGGGCCAAAATATTTTTTTGAGTTGGGCTCAGGGGCCAAAGATAATATCTAAGTAATGAAGGGGTGGGGGGCACACGTGGCTCTTGTGTCCCCTACTGAATCCGCCCCTGGTTATAATGTTTTTGATGATTTTAAATTCTACTTTTTGTTGTGCTACACAACAATTAGTGTAAGTGCAAACATTAAATTCTGTACCTTTAAGTAAAGAATACATATCAATATTCTATTCAAACCCTAGTTGTCACAATATAAAGAGAATGTTAAAACAATAATTGCATTCGGTGTATAATAATCCTTAGTAATATAAATATTAATGCATATTTTATAAAACATAAGTCAGCATAATTTTAATACTGAGATAGTTAAACAAATTAAATATGTTATGGTTTAGGAATGTTATGCTACCAAAAACCGTAACAGATAATTTAAAATAAAAGATGGCATAATAATCATAGAAGAGAGTTCACTAATGGGCACTGACCCCAAAAGTACTGTAGAAGTACAGAAATAATATTGACACTCCTTGTCGAAGTTTTTTGACAAATATGGATATATAGAACGACTAAGAAATAGGTGTGATATTGAAATATTCCAAAATGAGCAAAATATCCTGTTTTGTTTCCTCTATTTCTTATGTAAACCAGGATTTAAACTTTTTAAAACATTTCTACAATGTGTTTTTTAATAGACTTCATCAGTACAGTATTGCGAACACATTAAGAGTCAATTAGTCTATTGATTGGATAACGCTTTTGTATCATCGTCACACCTCTATAGTGTAACCTTACAACAACTAGACAATAATTAATTGATATAGTGTAGAGAAAACACAAAAAATGTATAATGAACAAGAGAACAATATGTGTGAAAACTAGGAGGAATAATACACAATAAAAATGAGGGAAAATAGTAAATCCCCAGGGTAACTACCTGGGGGGGGGGGGGAAATAAATCCCCAGGGATTACATTAACACAAATTGAAGACAATAGCCAACATTTCATCAAATTGTTTGATTTAAAAAAAAACATGTTTTGTTCAATATTTACACGAAAATCTACTGATTTTTAGACCCAGATAGATTCTGAGAACCCTAAAAAATTCACTCACGACCCAAACTTGGGTCGCAACTTATGGGTTGCCAACCAAAGATCTAAAGAATATAGTATGAATAATGGGTTTGCTAATAATGATCTGACAATGATGAGGATGATGATTATGGCTATCGACATAATATGATGTTTCTTGGTCCTCACCTTGTCCAACTCCTTGACATTGACGTACGTTGCACAGTTTATCTTAATCTTAAATTCATCCTCCACTTCCCACAAACTTTTAGTCTTACACTGATTGGCTCCGGTGCTGCCGGGACCACGCCTCATGTAAGCAGGAATGTGTATGTTGATTGTTGGCAGACTACTCAGCACTTTTTCCTTTGACATGATCATAAGGTGTGGTATCTTTTTTTCCAACATACATTTTCGTGTATACTTAGGAAACAAAAAATATTTTTTTATTTGAACAATAATTTAGTTTAACAGAAGCGAACTGACTGCAACAGAATGGGAATTGCTTTCCCTCAGTAGAAAGTAAAATTCAAAGAGTGGAATCCAATCTAATTCATTTGTGCACTATAAATTTATACTTTTTTTATGTTCGACACTGATTGGCCATTAGAAAGGCGAATAATATTTAGCCATGGTTTTAAACTATTGAATAATCAAAGTTCAACTGACGATATGGTTTACACAGATATGATTACCTTCACTATAGTAAAATTACCTTCATTTTACACAAATCAATCGTGATGTTCTGTCGGTCTGTTCCATTTTTTCCGAAGGGGTGTTCCGTTTTGGGAACAATGGCAATTAGTCGGTTATCCAGGTAAGTATTCACGAAATAGACAGTAAAAATTAATCCAATGCCAACATGGCTTAAGGCATACATACATGGATTTCCATTTGAAATGTCAGACTTATAGTGGACTTAAATCTGAAATATCTCGCATGAAAATTACTTGAACATGAACATTTTATTATGTGTAATTTTACCAAAGAATTATTGCAGAATTGAGAAAATTCAGTTCTGGTAAAGAACTTAAACAGGACACATACAGTAAGAGATAAAAAATCTCACCTTATACTGTGAAAGCGGGTAATTTGCAATTAAGTACTCATCACTGCCACAAACCTTCAGTAGATAGGTACTCTTGTACTGCTGTACACACTGGTGTTGCTGTGTGGTCGAAATGTTCATGGTGCGCGTCCTCTTACGGATTGTCTCTGCAATGACGGCTTCTGGTAGCGAGTTGTGTTGGATCTTCAATGAAAATTTCTGTTTATCGCCCGTTGCTGATAGCACCCATACACATACTATTATATTACCTGGGGAAAATATCAATCACTACTGTATGTTTTGGATATTTTCGTATAAAGTATTTGTTTTGTATTTTTGGTGTGAATACTTATTTCCAATGGAATAATAATAGATTACATAGTGCAAATAAACGAGGTCACTAGGTACTTAACAATAGGTAAGAGGACAACGAAAAAGGCTTAAAATAATATTAAGCAAAAAAAAACAAAAAAAACACCCAAAATGAAGTATGGGGTTGCATCGTCACCGCTAACCGGAAATCTGCGTTTATGTAGGCCTACTCTGGTTTAGCATCAGTTAAGTCTCGATCTTTTCTGAGATCAGGTGCCTCCTAACCTGGACAAAAACAACACTAGCTAGTGAGGTGAAACAAAGAATTAAAAAAAAAAGATAAAAACAAATGTAATTACTGTATAAAGAGGCAAATAGAAAAGTTTTGGTGGTACATTCGGCAGTACGCTGGAAGACAATTCACTAATCTTTCAGGAAAATGCTGTGTTAACATGCACATGGGCTAATACTGCATGTACAGACAGCTTAAATGTCCAATTTGAAAGATGGTGCAATATTATAACAGCTCTCACACCAAAACAGGAGAGCAGCGGATGGAAGTGAAGATCTCAATTAACAACAACAACAACAATTATAATAATAATAATAATAATAATAATAATAATAATAATAATAATAATAATAACAATAATAACAACAACAACAATAAAAATAAAAGTAAAAAAAAAAAATAAAAAAAAAATAACAATAATAATAATAATAATAATAATAATAATAATAATAATAATAATAATAATAATAAAATGTTACACTTATATAGCACATTGCACAAAAAAGCTTCTATGCACTGTTCTATTATAATATAATAATTCTGATAGCAAATTATGCAAAGCCTCAATGCGCTTTACATGAACCTAAGGCGAAAGGAAATAAATAATTAGTAAATAATTGACATTATGTTTTCATAGCCAGGTATGATGAGTTTATCTTGAATAATTAATGTCATACATGAGTGCTATGGCACATACTGTGTGTTGCTAATTCAAAATGCAAAATAAGAAGTTTACTGTTGCAGTGAACTGTGATAGTAGCCAACTCATAATTTAGCACCTGGTTGTTGAGTTTGTGTATACACTGTCCTCGGCCATTTGCCCTGACTTTGAATCTGATGGATGGAGGGATGGATGAGGGAGTTAATGAATACAAGATTGACAGATGAATGATATAGCAAACAGATACAAACAATATTAAAAATGGGTAAATGGACAAATGAATGCAAATATAAAAAATAGATGGATGGATATGGATGAATAATATGAAATAATAATAATATAAAATTATATTGAGTATTGAATAAAAAAAAATGAGAAAAAATAGCAGAATGAATGAATAAATGAATGAATTATTAGGTGTATTAACGAATGATTGAAAGAATGAATATTTTGCTGACTTTTGAAATTCTTCTAAATGAAAATAACAGTATTAATTATTCTATTTTTTTTTTTAACTCTTCATAAATCCACTGAAACAGTCAGACTTCGATACCATACATCTTGGCACGGACAGGAAATCAATTCCTATGATGCAAAACACATTCCACAATGCACAAACAAGAAAAACATGCGTCTATATATTTTGCCGACTTTTGAAATTCTTGTATGAAAATAACAACAGTAATTAATTATTTTATTTTTTTAAACACTTCATAAATCTAATGAAACAGTCAGTACATAGATAACATACATCTTGACATGGACAAGGAATCAATTCCTGTGATGCAAAACACATTCCATAATTGCACAAACCAGAAAAACATGCATCTATATATTTTGCTGACTTTTGAAATTCTTCTATAAAAATAACAACAGTATTAATTATTTTATTTTTTTAACGCTTCATAAATCTAATGAAACAGTCAGTACATAGATAACATACATCTTGACATGGACAGGAAATCAATTCCGATGATGCAAAACACATTCCACAATGCACAAACCAGAAAAACATGTATCTAAAAATAACATGGACTGAGAGGATAAGAAAACAACAGCATCTGTGTGTGTTATTGTTTGGATCTACTGAAGGTAGAGGACTGTTTTTTTCTTTGAGGCTATTAATTAATTTTCCATTCACAATGCTAGTTTGGATACCATGGGGTATTATCTATCACCTGTCGAGAGAAAACAACATATTTTGATAAAAAATAATGATCCAATTTCTGAGTTTGTGATGATATAAAGTTACAAACACTTCATGGACATGTATAATCTAAATGTCAAATGAATTTATAATCGTAATATTATCACAGTTATTAATCTTATTTTTTTTTTCATCAAAATAATGTATTTTACACCCAACAATTAGCAACCATTAGGATAATATTAACATGATGGTACTATATATTTAATGATTAAGTAATATGAGAAATTAAGTGTTTTTATTGAACCAGGAATGGATACAGTATGTCACAATAAAACAAAATTAATACTACAAAAAGTGTAATTTTTCATCCTCTTTTCTGAACCTGTAAATTGCTGGCATAGTATCAGTAATAGTACAAAGTTATAAATACAGCGTGTGTCTGGTTTTGTCATAAAATTGATTGATTTATTAATTTGTTTTGAATGTAGAGAGCCTTCTCATACATTAGGCCAAGACAAGTGATTTTTGAAGAAAAATGCTACGTACTGTATTAGAAAGAGGGAAAATATCACCCGAAAAAATGAAGACCATAAATTACAACTCTACAGTTTATTGTGTAAGTGGCTTAGCAACAACAGATAGCAATGTTCAAAAGAAATAAGGGCTGCAATTATGAAATGAAAGGCTTTGTTCTAATATAATGAATGAACTATGATATCGCCTACTGTACCGCAACTAGTTAAAAGCAGGGATTTTGTGATTGAATCTGGTTATTAACATTATAATACTGGAGCACAAAAGCTGGATTAAAAAAACCAACATTTTTTTTAACAAAGAGTTTTAACAATTCACCATTATGATACAGTGGACTAGAACTCCTCAATCTATGGTGAAAGGGAAAGAAATTATTTGTATGATTTTTTTAGGAAAGCTATCCCTGCTTGTTATTATCAAGCTTTTACACATAACTTGTTTTGCAAATCTTTATTCCATCAATAATTAATGATTAAAAATGAAAGTATAATTTTAGCAAACCTTTTGTTAACTGAGAAAAATTCTCTGTCCTCTGACAAACAAAAACAAAGGTATGAAAAAAGTACTTTCACGATTTAGAGCTTCTTCTTGCTATAAATAATGAATACAGTAGAATCCTTCCTATGGAACACCCTACAGTATTGAGGGAACACATTTTCCGACCACTAAGAAAGAACTATGGATTGGTTCCAAATGTGTCCACTTAACAATAGTTCTTCTACTACACAGTAAACAAACATTGGTTAAAAGATGAATTTTAAAAATCCACAGAAGATCAAATGCAAAATACCAAATCTAACATTTACCAAGTCTTCATGCTGAGGTAATTGGTTTGTTTGTATTCTTATACCTCCAACACAGCAGGGAATCTGAAACTCCAGAGCTCAGATCACTCTGAATAAATCAGGGAGTTGGAATAAATCAAGTGCTTCTTATTAAGATTTCTGATTTGAAAACAAACCATAGGTCAGAACAGCTTCCAACCTAATGATATTTCTTGCTCAGTGCATTTTCTGAATTTAAACATTCATTTACTCCTACACAATCTTTAAGATATTTACCAAAATGTACACGAAAATATTTGACTACAATTGCAAAACATATATAGTTAAGGCCACATCCCATAAAACCAAATTAATGAAAGACTACAGTAACACCCATAATTAACTTGGTTGTTTCTATGCCTTGTTGTAATTGTATTTATTTGTTCTGTTTTAACTTGATTTTATTTGTTTTTAATTTAATTTTTTAATTTAACAAATGATATTTTCAGTTGATAAGGCATGACTCCTTCTTTCGCAAACTTTTTTTTTTTTAAGGATCATTGAAGGGCGGAAAAAAAATGAAAAATAAAATTTTGTTTTGTTATTTAGCAAATGGTGTTGCCAAAAACATCCAGAAAGAGGAGAAAATAAAAATAAAATGTTAAGGTTGAATGTAAACAGTGAAGTAATGTGATGGTTATTAAATGCTTTAAATTTATATAAATTAGAAAGAAATATAGGCCTACATATCTTATATTCGATGACTTCAAGCAAACAGCGGGTGTAATAAAAATAAAGAAATACTTTTAATTTTTTTTTCTGAAATTTCTATTTTTCGTGGCAGCGGGTGCACTAATTGGCCAAAATTAAATTTTGTTTCTATTCCAAATGATCATTATTGACAGGTGGTGGGTTCGCTAAACAAGGTGTAAAAAAAGTCTTGCCTAATATTTAACAACTTTTATGTATCTGTTTTGCTTAGTAAGTCTTATATGGGTAGAAACTCTCCTTAGAGAGTGTACCTCTCTAGGAGTGAACCAGTCTTACCTTTAGTCTAACCATAGAAAAATAAAATTTATATTTCTTGTGCAACAACCAACTATCTAATTGTATTATATTTTCTTAAATAGACCATATTTATGCTTTTCCAGCATTTCAAATTACTTTTTTTTTTTTATTATGTTCAGACAAAATGACCATTAGATGCTCTAGTAAGTACCTGTTGTAAGAAGTAGATACTCTGAACATTTGTTCTTTGTTGTGAGAATACCTGAATTTTGCTTACAGTATGATTCAGGAACCTTCGCTGTGTAATATAATGCCCTATGAAAGAGTGCATATAAACAAACAGCAATAAATGATTTCTCATGCAGCACAGGTTTTAGTGGTAATCAGATATTATATTAACCATTGACATGAGAACTGTTTCTATCTCAATTTTTAATAGAAACGTACCCTATGTTTTCATTTGAATATACATAATGTTATGCCAGAGTAAATCACTATCCTTAAAACACACCTGGTAATAAACAATTAACACAACAATGATAATTAATAATAAAAATAAAACAACAATTATCTGTACTTATTTAATCATACTAGTACTTATTAGCACATTGCAAAAATAAACAGCACTTTACAATCAAATAAGACAAAAAATGAAAAAATGAGTCCCTGTTTTGTTCTACTGATTAAACTGCTCGCACTCACCATTTTCCAAACCATGGGCAATATGTCTTGGCAGTTCAGGATGAGCCTCCACATTTGGAGGGTAAACATACAACATATGGGCCTCATCTCCATCTTCCGCGCGCTTCTCTACAACATCCATGCACATTCGTAGTATGTTTCGTCGGAAGTCAACGACCTCTGGATCCTTAATGGAGTCAAGATCACTTACAGGCAAACCAACTGCTTTTCCTACACAGAAAAAAAAATATCAGTTAAATATCAAAATTAAGCCGGACACTCGCTGTGACATACGACTGTCAGCTGAAGAGTCCAACTCTGCTCCCTGTGAACGTGAGCGTTAGACGACACGACACCATCTGCTGATTGTCAGTGGCAGCCTGAACAGATTGTCACTGAAATTGATCCATTGCTCGTGCCTCGTGCTGTTGCGTTCATGGAACCCCGTCGAGTGGCGACCGTCAACTTTAAAAGTTAAATTAAATAATTTTCTTATGTCCTATTTTCTTTTCTATTGCACGCATGTGTATGACTAAAGGACTAGCCAACAAGCTTAATGGGGGGGGGGGGGAGAGGGAGAAGGTGAAGCGAGGGCACAAAGATTAGGTGAGGGGGAACCAGCTCGCAAAATAAGGTGATTCAAAGTGATTTCTAATTACTTGAAGTGATTTTTTTTTGGGGGGGGGGTGAAGGGGGAGCACAAGTATTTTTTGGGGGAGTGCACTCCCACACCCACAATTCCTAAATATGCCACTGATGTTGATCAGTTTACTTTTCCAAAAATTTTGAGGAGGGATGAACTATGTTTCTTATATAAACTTTTACTTTATACAGTAATTCATAAAAAAGCTGTGCCCAATGATTAATTCCAAAGAGTGATCATTTTTATTTCTTACCAATTTCTGAATTGAGAATTTTTTCTTCTTTATTTCCTTTGGGTTCAATAAGTTTGAGCCACAGCCGGAAGAGCTTCAAATCGCAAAGGCGCCTCCCTTCGTCATAAAATTCCTCATTTTCGGCATCTTGTAAAATACTAACAAATATGTATGAAGAAGCATCCTTTAGCTTGTTAGACATCGGATACAACCGAGCTTCCTTCCATAAATGAGCCTTAATATTCTCCAGCGTTGATTCTCGATTGCATTCCAGTGGAACTACAACTCCGTATGGAAGAAGACAGAGCACCTGAATCTTGGTGGGCATAAAATAAGCCCCCCATAGCTCTCCCGATGAGGGTGGCATTGTGAATCACAATCCAGTTACTGAGATCAAACATAAATTCTGCGGAAATCAACGCACAGCATTTCGGTGACAGCCAATACCTTGAAATCCGTGGTGGAATTTCAAATCATCAATAGGTCTTAACTATTTTTTCCAAGAATATTCTGGACATTTCCTTTACCACTTGATGACACCTAAAAACAAATGTGAAAAATTTAATTAATTTGCCATGAGAAATTACATACAGTATTTGCAATTTTTTCAGATTTACTTCCATTGTGCCCAACCCAAAACTCTATAGCCAAAAGTTATTAGGCCTATGTACAATTCAAAATAGTCACGCACATCCATGAACAATTTAAACAGAATTAATGCAATAATCAAATCAAATCACCCACAGTATCTTTTTGGTAGCCTATGAGCTTTACATTATTATTATTAACCCAGAGCCAGGACATTGTGGTTTGATTGAACTGGCAATCATTAATCATTAAAATAGGTCCATGATCAAACACTACAGGTACCAACCACCTCCACTTCTAAACTCTTCTTGATTGATGTGTGAAAAGAGAAAATGCCAGTCAGGATCCAAAATTTGTCATTATTATCAAATGTTGCAGTTAGTTTCTTTCACAATATTGTTACGGGTAATGTGTTGGTTAGCATACACTAACCCGGCCCACGGTAATGCCTGTCCACCACACGGGAACACCACCTACCACCAGTGAGGTCCTTTTTTAGGACCAACCAAGCAAGGGAATCTGCGTCTCATTCATTTGATTTGATGGCAATCCAATGAGGCCTAGGCTAGAGCTAGCCTACCGCTGAAAATCCTCGGACAGGCTATATCGAACGCGCAGCAAACCTCTTATCCAACAATCAACAAAGCAAATATTAAATAATACATTTCTTCAATACATAACATAATAATCTTTCTATATGATACTTCATCTGAAAAATTTCTAGTTTACTTACCAATATTTGCAACATAGGAAACAATTTCTGCAAACCACCCGAAGTACAATACACGCTTCTGTACTGCCGGTTTATGTACATGTTGATGGCGCTGTAACTTGTTTACAACTTTGAATTCGTTGAAGTGTAGAGAAAATCCATTAATTCGGGTGAATCCAGGTCAACCAATAAAGTGAAGATATTGACAGTAATGGTTCGCTAATAACATTTCTTGATAATCTACCAGGGGGATATAAGTATTCAAAAAAAAAATTATAAAGATATAAAAGATGCCAAACAAATATCTGTTGCCGCAAAGCAAATGTATAAAATATTAGTGACTTATTTTACAAATATACAAAATATAAATATATTATGTTAATCAACTAAAAATTAAATCAACTTTTATTGTCCATAATGCATTCGAAATTCATGTAAAAAAATGATGAAATCAATGGAGGCCAGGAGATTTAATTTTTAATATTACCGGTACGTAACTTGTATCAGTCTCTATAGGCTATGATCATGCAGAAATTGGCTGGAATATTCAATGTTATGACACTTTTTTTTATTTAAGTAAATCTTCACCCAAAACAGTAGTGGATTTGCTGAGGGGAGAGGTTGGGGTATTCCCTTCCATAATATGGAACCTTGGGTGATTAGCCTCCATCTGTTTGAGTCATTTTAATAGTTATAATGTCAGTATTATTTTTTTTTGCTGTTGCAGAGGAGAAGCATTTCCCCTTACATCTCATCATGGATCCACCACCACTGCAAAACTACACATATTCTGGGTATGATTTTTTTTGCAGTGGCTTTAAGGCAATTCTTCAACAGTTTCACCAATTATATATAAAACACAAAAAGGTAGTAGGTACATAGATCATTGTTTATTCTCTATATTTTTTTCATTTGTCAAGAAATACAAATACCACTGTAAACTGAAATATAATACAGTACAGTATATAATTCATTGGACGGTTTCATCAATTGCATTATAAATAGATTTATTCATAAAAATTACTATTTAAAGTATTTGCATTTGCATAACAAAACATTTTATAAAAAACACAGCAAAAAATGAAGTGATTGATTAATCATAAAATAAAAAGTATATTCTTCTTGTTGGAAGTCAGAAAACTTATGTTATATATTGGATTTTAAAATGGAACATAGCAGTTCAAAACCAAAATAATAAGAGAATATTGTATAGCATCAGTGTCACAGGAATTTCAGCCCAAGTGGGGGGCTAAATTTACACGTCATGATGCCCCCAAAACTACCCCACCCCTAATTTAGCCAATTTCACCTGGAGAAAAATAAGGTATACATGAAGATTATATACAGAGGGGAGGGGGAGTGAACTCACTGGAGGCCGAAATCCTTTTGTCACATTAAAGAAAAAAGAATAAAATTACATTTGTTTCCCAAATGTTGTATGACATAGCATTAGCACATAAGCATTCATGCACAATATGGGTAACCTCCCCACCCCTGGGGAGTAATCCTAACCCTACAGCTAATTCAGTAACAGACTAATAAATTGCTAATGACATTCCCACCAGGTATAAACAGAATTAATTATACTTATGCCCTAGGCCCACACTGAATGCATCGTATGATAGTTGTATTGTACAAGCATTAAAAACTGACTATAGGATATGTGTTACGTAGGCTGTATTGCCAATAATATCTGAATATTAACATCACTATACCTTAGGCTGTATTAATATGTCCATTGAATATATAATTTATGACTGAGTAGTTCGTTGTCTCATTACAACCACTGCTAACTGGACATTAAAGAAGCATTCTCTCAACATGAAATCGTGATTAATTGCGAACCCTCATTTATCTTATCTTATCTTATTTTTATTCCAATTATTTATTATTTTCACATCCAACAGCAAGTACATTTGCCAATTAAATCATGGAACAATGCTCTACAAACTAAGTTTTATATGAGGCTTAGAAATTTTGGTTGTGAGAAAGAAACAGGATTTGAACCCAGGACCATGGGCTTGGAAGGCAAGCATCTTAACCACCAAGTTACAGCACCAGTTTTACTATCTTATCTTAGCAAGCCCACTGATTTTATGTAATGCACGCACTACAATGGAATGAAAATGAGGGACTCTCACTTTATAAGTTCTATACTAAGCTCTTATAATTATTGGATTTCAAATATCAAGGCTGTCTATAATGGATTCATCTAACTTACACTGAGAATAACATATTATGACTTGTATAGCAAAGGAAAAAAATAATCTCATTAACATAGGATACATGAAGAAACCGCTGTGTGCACACCAGCTAGTGATGAATCAAGTTACTTTTCTCACTTACCAAATACAAGGTGTAATTTCATAGTTGCCAACATTTCATAAATTCAACACAACACAAACACAAATCTAATCAATACTGCAATAGAGACAGGTAACATGTTTTTGGAAAATTCAAAACAGGCTCCCAAAATGGTGCTAAATCTTGAGTACAATACATTAAAAACAATGGGTAAGACAGCAGTGCATAACTAAAGGTTGTATACTTATAGCTCAAAATATAGCACCACCTATAAATTGAAGGAAGAAGTAGATGGTGTCCATCAGGGAAACAGCATGTTTGGTTAATAAGCAACTATTCAAAATTATATACCTACTACATATTCCCAAAATTTGAATGGTAAAAGTTTCAACCATGCCCTCCTACAATCTATGTAGGGGTATATAAAACAAATATTTACTGGAATTTTAATCAGGTCATAGTTCAAATTATAGCTCTTGGTAATCTGGAGGCTGTATGTCCCTTGACTTTGTCTTGGGACATAGTACAGCCTCCAGATCACCTCAGGCTATAATTTAAACCATGCCCCTCAACCAAGTAAATATTTGTATACTAACAAGATAGGGAAGGCAATTTGGCACAGTGATTTTCCATCCAGGTTCCGAACCTCGAGGTCAGGAGTTTGAACAAATGCTGACCATTCTCGACATCAAGGCCTAGATAACCCAGCTTGCACTTTTGACGTGTTGTGAAGTGGTCTACCTTATATTTCACCATTAGGTTTGAGTATTTCTGGCTTCAAATTATACTGCTTCTCATCTTTAATCTTGGTAACATCAGGCCTAATATACCATGTTCGTGAAGGTTGCAAATTACGATTGTCTTTAAGTGTTCATATTAATAATTTTGGCCAAAGAAAGCCACGATCTCACTTTCGGCCAACTGCGGCAGCGATTCTCTGTCTACTATCCGTCATGCTGCCTCCCTTTGCTCTACTGTTATTTGTCTTACCATTTGAAACGTTAAAATCTATATTTAAACTGGAAGTTGAAACTTTTCCTGAAGGAATAACACTGGAAGATGAACTGTTGGAAACGATTTGAGGACCATTCAGAATATTCCTTTCTTTACTTTGGTTTCTCGCGGATGACAGAGGCCTAGTGTTTGGGCTAGGCCTAGAATTAGAGGTAGGTCGACTATTTGAGCTAGGTCGTGATCCTGGGCTGTATGCCATTGGATGTTGGTAAGACAATAACTGTTCACGTGCTTGACTTAAAGCTTCAGTCAACTCAAATCTCTCTTCGCATTCTCTTCTCACAGTCTCTTGGAGAAAAAGAATCTAAAAAACAGAATATTGAGTGAAAATACTGTAGATCATAGATAAAACCAATATGCTTCATCATCAAAATGTTATCATATTTATTAACATCAATAGCATTGTTCATTCAGTATCATCATTATATATTTCACTGTTCCAATATTATGGTTCTCAACAGAAAATCTTTCATGGCTATTGTCGATTTTAATAATATATTCAACAATAGAAGTATCATCATCATCATCATCATTTTGAATATCATTATCATGCGTTATCACTATCAATATCATCAGTGTCACTGTTGCTATCATCATCATCGAGATCCCTCCTCACCATCACTATCATCCTCCTCATCATCACAATCATCATAACCATCACTCTCATCAGCTTTAACTCAGCAATAGAAGACACATAACTTACTTCTTCTCTGGCTTCATTCATTTTTCCCTCCAACTTTTGATTCTCTTCTCTCATGGAACTTAAATCATTCTCTGATTCTCTTAATTCTGCTCGTAGTTGAACTTCAGACCCATCATTTTCCCGATCAATATGAGCTTTGGAGGAGAAAAAAGGTACAAACAATAAGCATATGCAAGTCGAATCCAAAATGGCATTGAAAATGTTTGACTCTTAGATAAAATTTAACTTGGTAAATGGAAAGCACAACAATTTGGCATGTAAAGCAGGGAACTCACTACGTCTGATGGTCATTGGCCAACGCGACTACGCATGCAACCAATCGCTTTTAATCACGATCCGTTCAGACTGACACCGACAATGAGCAGACGGCGCCGCGTCGTCTAGCGCTTACAGGAAGCGGAGTTGAATTCGTCGTGCGACAGTGTTACGACCGTCACACGACGCAGTGTGTGCCCGACTTTAAATAAGATTGACTTTCAATTATTTGAGTTAGACAAAGTCGAATTAGGCAAGTTCAACTGCAACTCTATCTACAGTAGTTAATAATTTTTACAACAGTTGATGGAATCAGTACTACATTTCAAACACCTTGAATAGATTGTTCACTTTCACAATCGAACCATCATTGAATAAATCTTTAAGCAATAGTTACCAAGTCTATCCTGTAAATTGGTGATGATGTTCTTCAAACTTGCTATCTCATCTTTATAAGACCTTTCAATTCCATGTATGGAACTTTTTGCATCATCTGTTTGCCGCTGTAGTTGAGATAACTCGATCTTGTGTTTACTACAAATACTTTTTAATTCATTTCTTGACTGTCAAATACAACAAAATGCACAAATAAAGTAAAGAAACTTTATATAAAATTAATCAATGTTTAGGTCTAGCCATACCACATATTGAAACACAGTCAATTCACCAAATTAAGTATTGTTTGGCCCAGTCAGTACTCAGTGGCGGATCCAGAAATTTGAAATATAGGGGGCCTAGAAACAGACTTTCACAGGTGGAGATTCTGTACCTGTGAGGCCACATTGATTGGGGCTGAGGTTTGAAAATTTATGATTACGGCACATCTAGATGGCTGGAAATGCCACTCTCAGGCTTACAATATGAATCATATAATTTCTTTTCTTTCTCCATTTTTCTTAAATTTTGAAAAATTTAGGGAAAGGGGGCTGAATCCGCCACTGGTACTTGGGTCAAACTTGGGAATACTAATAGGTACTGCAGCGAATTGATTACAGGAGAAGCACTGCAAAAGGCTACAGCCTTTTCGTGAGTACAGGTTTGAATTCAGATGTTTGCTCTGGGTTTAAATATTCTCTGAGTTTTAGTCTTCTCTAAAAAGGGTTCTCAAGCCAGAAAATAAACTGTGTTGTACGACTGTCAGCCAACGAATCGAACCCCACTTGACAATGTAATGCAATGAGCGCTTGCAATACAATGCCATCCGCTGATTTTTGGTAGCAGTCTAAGCAAATTGCCATTTTAAAAAGCATTGTCATATTGTGTTCTCTACAGAATTGTATCACCAACGACCGCCGGGTACATAGAACTGGGGTTAACCCGTGTTCTCATCCACTTTAGCTCCTGTGTACATAATGTTCTGGCACCTAAGGGGATACTTTGGGAGGTTGTATGAGTGAGTTTGTCTGAGAACATAGTAACCTTAGTATAATGTGCTTCATTAATAAAAAACCACATATTCCGAGCCAACATCGAGTAAATGAAGGTTAAAGATTGTCATCATAATCACCTGTTCGTTCACTTCCATAATTTCATCTTTGTACTTTTCTATAAGTTCTTCGTATTTTTGTTTCTCTATATCCATTTCCTTAAATAAATCGAAAGAATTTCACGGTATCACAAAAATGTGATTTGTTTTTTTGTTTTTTTTAATGAAATTCATACCATTTTAAATATTATTGGTCAGTACTAATATATTCAAATAAATATATATATACATAGCATTCAGTTAAATAAAATCATTTTAGTGAGAGTAAACTACTGCCATTTTATTAAAAGAAACATACTGTAAATAATAACAACATTCAGTACCATTTGAAAAGCTTGCTTCAAACTTTCTTCTAAGTCCTTCAACTCCTGTGTATGTCTAATTTTCTCCTTCCTCGACTCCTCAGACACCTGTGGAATTTATGAAATAACATTTCTCTTATCACATCCTTACAACAATTAGATTTAAAGAAAGAGGAGTGTACAAAACATACAGTTTCATGATCTTATCACTTACTTTTTCTGGCCATTTTTCTGCTTCTCTAAGTTTCTGCTTAAAACTATCTCTCAGTTGCTCAATTCGATTTTGATGAGAAGTGATCATAAGTTCTCTGAAATTATTAAAAAATAAAAAATATGTACAGTACAATTTTCATTTAAAAAAAGGGGTATTTTCTCCAGGTGTACTGTACAAGTCACAACAGAGACGGTGATAGATCATGGCTGGTCCTCAGAGGCTGATCATCTTTTCCTAGATACTCAACTAGAAATAATTCAGTTAATATTATTTTTAAAAAGCCTCACCTCTCCTCTTTCAGAGCCCTGCACTCTTCATTGGCCTTGCGCAGGGTTTCCCTTACTCCTTCTGTCTCTTGCATTTTTTCATCAGCTTGTCGCTGAATATCCTCTTCAATTCGGTTTTTCTCTGAGAGTTTCTGCTGTGACTTTTTTATTTCTAAATTGGCTAGCTTCAGCTCTTCTGACTTCTGTTTTAACTCTAGTTGGTATTTACTAAACATCTGGTCGGAGACTAGATCTTTCTTTCTATGCTGTTCTTGGATGTCTTCAACTTCTTGTGTTTTATTTCTGTTGAAACAAAAAAGCTAAATTTTCTTATGTAATAATAGATGACCCAAAAAAAGAAGAAAAACAATGAAAAGAAAGAAAAGGTAATAAATTACAATTTAGAGAAATGAAATTAATAATTATAATGATGTTGAAAATGATAATGATGTTTATGACAATGATGAGGATGATGATTGAATAGTAATAACAGTAACTAAACATTAAATAAACACGGTTTAACTCAAGGAACTCATTTTAAGAATCTTAAACTTTGCTATTCTTTAGTTTACGTATACAGTCAACATACCTAAGTTGCTCCCTAAATTGAGCTGATTCTGATGCAGCAGTTCTGTATTTGCCCACAGCATCATCAACATCATTCTGCAGTTCTGAAATGAGAACAAGAAATTTAGTACAAATAATGACCTCTGACCTTAATATAATAATTATGCATATGAAATTTTAATGATAAGGACAGTGCTTACATAGCTCAGGACTTTTTTTAGAATTAACATGCACAGAAGAATTAATACGGGGCTCGCTACAAAAATAAAAGTAAAATGTAGAATTTAAAATTGTAAAAGTTAAATCACTGAGCTTTATCATATCAGAAATACCCTGTTGCATATCTGTCATCAATAAAATTTTGACCACAGTAGAACTAAGAATGTTGTGATTGGCTGGGAAAATTACAAAGGTTATCTTGGATAAACCAAACAGAAAAAGGGTGAATTTCATTAAGGTCATGAGGTTAAAAGAAGCCTATTTAATTAAATTTAAATGAAAACCTACTATTGACTTGTGAACGTAATTGTTGGCAGAGGTCTCTGCTGGAGACCAGTTGTACCTCCATGTCTTCTATTTGAGTCTCATTCATTTCATTATTTTTTACCAATGATTCTAAATGACGGTTCTCCTCTTTGGACTGCAATAATTCCTTCTGCTGAGATGATAGCCTACTTTCTAAAGATTCTTTTTCTAAAGAAGAAAAAAGCCAGAGCTATGATGAAAATGATTTTTATTACATGTACTGTAGTTAGAATAAATAAAGACAATGATGAGGATAATCACTGATTAGGATAATCATTCATATATTTATATTATATAAAGATGTTGATGATAATGATGACAATCATGATGATGATGAGGTTGAGGAGATTGATGTTCATGTTTACAATGAGCAGGAATTTGATTATACTGTATAATATATTAGATAGTGCTCATTATCATTTTAGCTCAAGGCCAATAAAAATTGTTTGTTTGCCCTCCTCCACCCGCCCCTAACTCACTGAAAAGAAATAGGGGCGGAAAAACAAATAATTTTTTTTTTTTATCTTTTTTCTTTACAAATTAAAAAAAATGTGAGTGAATTTATCTTTATTTTTTGCCAGATGCCCTACAAATTAGTCTAAAGTTGTTGTCTGATGTAAGATATTGTCATTCTAGGCCTCTGTGGGTTATTTTTATCCATCTGAATTTTTCTTAAAAATAGATAAATAAATAAGAAACTTTTTCCACCCTCCCCTATTTATCATTTTTAAAAAAACAAGGGCAAACAAACAATTTATTTTTTTGGCCTTATGGTGATTAGGCCTAGGATGATCTGAAGATGATGATGACAATGATACAGCTGACGATGTGGCTAACGATAAAGAATATTATGATGATGATGATAATGGTGGTGATGATGACGATGGTGGTGATTGATGATGCAATGTCGATGATGAGAAAGAAAAGACTAACCTGAAATTTCTCTCTCGGACACTGACATTATTTTAGCATTGAGTGTTGCCATAGTTTCATGAACCAACTTTGACCTTTGACTGACAAATGTGTGGATATTTGTCAACTCTGACCTTTGACTTTTGACCATGAACATCAAATCTGGAAGTTTGCTCATCATACTACTGTTCTGTTTTCTATAAATAAATTCCAATCACTGGGGTTATGTGACGAAAAATATACTGTATGCAAAACTGACATTTTAGATACTTATATAAATACATAAATTTATTAAGACTTTGTATAAGAAAAAGAGATTTGATATATTTAATATTGGTAACACATTTGTCGTTCATGTTCCTTAATATCTCATTCCTTTTTAACTGGTTTACCACTTACAGGATTAAAATACAATATAGGAGTGATTGGGGTCAGAAGTGTCCAGGAACCAAAAGTGAAGATATTTTATGAAGAGATTTGTATATTTGTGTAACATAAACTGAATTTTACCTTAAATTTGAATTATGTGTTAATTCGTTGTTTAATTGGTCCTGCAGTTGACCTTTGGCCTCATTCAAGTTTTTTATCTGCTTTGTCTGTTTAATTAAATTGTTTTCATGCTTTAAAATCCTAAAAATAAAGAACATTAAGAATAACTTGCTGGATAGGAATACCTCATTACAGTTTTTAATCTTTGTACAAGATATGTTTTAAAGCTGATTAAAAAATGTACCTATATATATATATATACTGTCTCTTATACACATCTAGATGTGTATAAGAGACAGAAATTGGGGGTCACCATTTAACCTAAGGAGCTATAACTGATTAAAAATAGGCCCGATTTTAGCATCTTTTCACTGTTTATCTGCACAAACGCGAGCAAAGATCCCTATGTTTGATGCGCGCGTACGGCATTGCTATTGGCCAAAAGATGACTGAAAAGAATGGAAATTAATACAATGTCAGGAACCCAAAATATGTAAAAAAATGTATTTTCTAGCTTCCGTACATGCTGTGTGCGTAAAAATGCGCGCGTAGTGGAAAATGTCAAAACAATTTTGAAATGCTCAAAATGGCCTGAAACGTGCTCTAATTTAGTCAAAAAGTGATTTTGAGCATTTTTAAATTTTGACGTACATGACATTCAAACTTGACCTGATGTTTATGTCCACTGAATATGATTTAGAAATGACAATTAGTTACGATGATATGATCGATAATGTAAAACATGTAAAATTGCGCGTAAATGACGTCACGCATGACTGTGCACATTGAACAGCTCACTGTGACTATTCCATGCCAAGCGTGAAGCGGATCATCAATAATAATAATAATAATAATAATAATAATATTTAGTAGATTGACTTGTATAGTGAGAGAGCAAGTCAAAAGACGGAGGCAGAACGATTCTTTTCTTCTTTTTCTTCTTATTGACCAACTTCAAAAATTGGAGGCTTCGGCCCAGTAGCTTTTTTTTTTCCAAGAAAGTGCTATATCAGTTTGTGCAGATGAGTTGCTTCTTAAAGATGGACAAAGAGACGGACTTATAGACTTTAGCAGGTAGAACAACTTTGGAGCAGCCACACCAAAGGCTGTCTCTTATACACATCTAGATGTGTATAAGAGACAGGGACTATGACATAACCTTGCTTGAGCACTTAAGAAAATGCCGGGGCACAGCTATGTATGTTGACCCTGTTGACAAGGCCCTAGCTAGCCTCCTAGGCTAATACTTATCCTCTCCAGTGACTATCCCATCAGCCCATCCATCTAACAACGCCCCCGTGACCCGTGTATGGTATGGTGATAGGCCTAGGCTAGTCCTGATGAAGAACAGAACAAACACCCCACCACATGTTGATCCATATAGGCCTAGTTTGACCAGGTCTGACATTATTGCTAACGGAAATAGATTAAATAATCTACTTATGAATTTACCTTTCAAAAAGGAAATTCTTAGGCCTAGGCTAGCAAAACCTCTCTAGGCTAGGCTAGGCCTAGTCCTTCACAGTTCGCCGTCGTCCGTCACTCGTTTGTCGTGACCATGGAGTTGTTTATACCGATGGTGTTCTAGTTATAATGCCCTTCCATAAAATATTGTCCCCATGCGCAGTAAGTTGAATTTGGATATACACTTCATATTCGATTTTAAGTAACTGTAGGCAATAAAGACGATTCTGAATTAACTTTAAATGCATTTGCCATTTAATAAGTAAGTGTTAAATATTGTTTGGTAGGAATTTTAGTCTTTTTCCTTCCCAATTCATTGATTTGGTTGTCAATTTGTGCTGATTACAAACAGACTGCGCACATGAGACATGTTGAACTACACCGGAAGTATCCGATGTCAACAAAGAGCCGCAATAACTTTGAGAAATCTGTCAAGCAGCTCATCAGCTTGAGGAGAGAATGGCGGTGAGGTAAGTAAGGTATAAAAGCAGCTATTACATCTTTAAATTCCACTGATAGCTATCTACATTTTCGTCATGTTTTCAAACAAAGCAAAGAAAAAGGAAAAGCGGAACGTGGAACTTACGTTGTTTCAAGAGAGACGTGAACATTTACAACAAAAACTACCTCAAAGTTTCGGCATGAATGGAGTGCAGCCTGAGCGAAGTCCAGTCGACTTGACTCAATCGAAAACCCAAGGCCAAGCAGGAGGAGGAGAGGTTGTTGATGAAAAGGTTATCAAACGCTTTGCTAAGGTACAGTAAGCCTCTTCATATAATGGATTAATTGTTTTTAAAGCGTTTTGAAAAGTTGGTCAAAAAGGACAGCTTCCAGTAATATAGGTTAATGCTCAATAAGAAAAATCGGACGATTATGGTGACAACAACGATGATGAAAATTGATGATTATTTATGATTGATGATGATGTTGATGAGGATGAGGATGATGTCACTTCAGGATTGTTTTTGATTTATTCTGTGTGAACACCAGCCAAGAGGATTAATTAATAATATAATATGTGGATATGAGATATGAATTTAGATGATGATGATAATTTGTGATTTATTTTATATTTATTTCAATCATCTTTAGATTTGCCGTTTCATCTTTTAATTTGGCCTGGCAGGCAGCAAAAATCCATGGTTATATGCAAATAAGTTAATTGTTAAAATGAAATTTGAAATTTCAGATGTCGCTCATCTTTTCTTGACACCAATTATTCAAATTAACAAACTATTGGCCAATCTTCCGATCCTCGCAAATGCTAATGATGTCAACCTAACCGGATCAGTTTCACTACATAATTGAAGCATCTGTAATTTGAATTTGAAGGTCCACCTTAATAATAACATGCAGCCACGCTCACCTACTGTGTCGTGTACAGTATTTCAAATCACAGCATGGCTAAAGCAACTTATTTGCATATAACCATGGATACCCAACCTTAGACACAACTGCTTCACTGTTGATCATGGAGGCATTTTTTTTTCCAGGTGCATCTGTGACAGTTTTTTTTTTTTTTTTGCGGTGTTTTCACCAGGGCCCTTGTTTCATGACATATTAGTAGTTAAATTTAAGAAAGTAAAAATTGTAAGAGTCAGGCTCCAGAGGAAAAAAAAATTTGGGTATGTTTTAGGACTGATTTTTCTAAGAAAGAAAAAAGTTGTTTGACGAAAAACTGGTAAATGGTGAATGAGATACAGGTTTTTGAATATTAAAAACTGGTGTAACAAGAGGCGTAACCACCCTTTTTTTCAGCTTCCCCCCACCCCCAGTTTTTAATATTCAAAATCTGTAGCCTAATAACCGTTCCTCAATTTTTCGTCAAACAACTTTTTTCTGTCTTAGAAAAATCAGTTCTACAGCATATCAAAAATAGTTTTCCTCCGGAGCCTGACTATAATCTATTTTAAGAAAATGATACGTTTTAGTGAAGATGTAGATTGGTGTTTAAGATGCTTTTAAGCAATAAGCAAGAACATCAAGGAAACTACTGGAAATGAAAGAAATAAAAGAAAAATACAATGAATGAAGGAATGTCGCTAGAAACTATACAAAACATGAAAAGTCTAAGTACAGTAATAATGCTACTGAACCTAAATTATTAACTTTGCTGAAGTTATAAATATTTTCTTTAATAATTAAATAACTTTGATTGATAAGTTGTGGTCATAATTATCACTGATTGGTTAATACTGATCACATGATCAAGGAACATAGGATATCTTAGGCATCCTGTTTTTGTAAAGTTATAACATGACTGCTAGTAAAGTATTCTTTTGACAATACTTTTAATTGCTCATTAATTAACTTTGCTTACTTATCATTTTTAATTTCTTGTTGCTGCTTTTTTTAAAACATATTTAGTATGTGACCAGTTTTCCTGTTATGCATATTTCTGATGAAAACAGAGCAGAATATTTGCAAAAACAGATGAACAATTTCAAGGTAAGTATTAAATTTACAGTATTAATTACTTACTAATTTATACTTGACTTCTATTTACAGTAATTCATGCATTTAATAATTCCTTCATTCATTCATCCATTCATTTTTATATAATTATTGTCTAATGAATTATGATTATTATTTTTATATTGACTTATATTTGTTCATTTTTTATAAAAAGAAACTATTATAAGAATTTATATTGTTTTATACTCATATAATTTTGCATATTTATTGCTTTAAAAATCTATTGATACATTATTTAAGATTGAGATTTTAGTTACTATCAGTGTATGAAACATTCCTTGTAAAAAATGGAGTATAATAGAATGATTCATATATCATACTTCAAATTATTTCAAGACTTAAGTCCAATGACAAGTGACTAAAGTCTAAACCAAATCCCCATTCAACATGGACATTTTTTTATTGTTTTCTAACAAGAAAAAATATTAAATGGATATAAAGTTTCTATCATAAATCATTTGGTTAATAATAAAGTTAGTCATTAAGGATATTGTTGTAAAACAAACCAGTAAAAACTCATTGGTAGATCTGTATTGAAAGTCACTTAGGTGGTCCTATTAAATGAAATTAAGTATTTCATTGTATGATTGATTTTTTTTTTGGCTTTCCCCAATTTTTACATCAACTGTATTATCAGACAAACTAGGCCCTTGTCAATTGACTTCTGTCTAACAATCATCTCAAAATTTTTAATTACTATAATGTGGAAAATAGAATTTAAAATAATAAAGAACGTATTGTGCATAAAGTTAGAAAAACATATCTAGTATACACTTAACTCAAAATTATTTTTTAAAAATTAAGCTTATTCAAAGTTAAAATATTAATGCATATTTGAAAAGATAAATTTGTCCATTTACATGTTGTAACAAAATCTTCAATAATTAAATAATTTAATACAAACACGTTATATTTTCATTGCGGATTTTTTGGGCTCAGTACGGACTCTAAACGTATGCATTTTCTTTTAGTTTTAAGGCGTATGCGGATTTTATAAGTCCGCAATGACGATATAATGTGTTTACTATAGAAAATAAATTAACTATTGAAATATAAGAGAATAAAATTGATATCAATGTTATACAGTAAAATTTGTAAGTAGCAGGCAAGTGGTTAAAACCAAATCCTACTTGAATATGCAAATTTCAAGCTGCAAATAGTATAATACACACTAGTACTTTGAAATGTTAGTGAAGCAATTATCCACAATAATCCACATGTTATAGAATTTTAGCTGTTGAGATTAAACTAATAACAATGACTGTTTAGAATCTGAGTTTTAATGTCGCTGAGTACCAGCGTGGGATACTTAAGGATTGTAACCAGGAAACTAGATTTCAATGATCTAAGAATGTATTATATTTATAGAATGAGACAATCAGTGATTGACACAAACAATACTTAATAACACACTGTGAGTTAATTCTTAAAATATTCTAAAAATTATTTGCCAGGTTCTTATTTTCCTACCCTTTTTAATACATTAGGATTTTATTGATTCTATCATTTTATGGGCTTTTACTGGCAAGTTTTGAATATTAATAAGTGTTTATTGAATTCCCTTTTCTTTCCTAATACAAATATGGAAATATACATACTTTATGTATTGAATATTAAAAATAAAATACAAAATTTAATTATATGGCTGATGAAGTGCCACATGAATTCTTAGTGCTGCTATCGCCTCAAGGCATGCCGTTCCAACTCTGAAAACATGGTACATTTAATATAATTTATATTTCAGACAACAGAATTCCCTTTTGCTGAGCTCTGCTTCAGTGTTTGGTAATAGTATTTACTATTAATAATTTTGCAATCTCTTTTGTGGATTATTTTTAACAGCATAAGAAGAATGCAAAATCGGTGCAACTTGTCATTGCTCTCTCAGGGGTCAAAGTTTGCCAGGTGGCTAATGAAAAGGTACGTTTTCAATTGAATGTGAGTTTATTGGAACACAATTGGATTAAACACTTAAACAGCATTGGAATTAGTCCACATCTTAACAGCAGTACAGTACTACAATATAAAGGTGAAGAGGACTTTTGAATGTCACAAAAATGAATTATAAAGCCTTGTTGGGTTCAAGAAAGTCAAAGTTTCCTTTTTACCTTCAAGGGATGTAATTTGAGAAAGCAAGGTATAATATTCCTGTAAAGTCAAATTACATTACATTCTTACCGCCTCCTTGTAGAACCGATCGTTTCAAATCTTCATTTTTTACATATGCACCTAAGCTTTGCTCATCTCTAAACCTTGATCTGTCTTCTGCCAACAAAGCCTCTATCCGTACTGTTCTCTTGGAACACATTGATCTATTGTTTACTTTTGTATTATGAATTTTCTTTGCCTATTGCAAATGTAATGTTTCTTGTATGGCGGATAATAGCCCATTGATAACTTTGGAGCAAATAAATATTGAATTGAATTTGTATTTTACAGTATTAGGTTGGAAAACAAGATGTCGTTTCATTATTAATTAATTAATCCAGTCATACGTTTGCACATCTTGAAGAACCATGCCCCTTTTTTGAGGAGTCAATATCTAGAAAACTAAAAATCCTGTAACGCTAATTTTTTTTGTGTGTTGGTTTTTCACACAGTGGATAATTCTTATAAAGTTTCATCAAAATCTGAGAGGTCATACAGGAACTTTTTGGAAATCTGTTTGATTTGACACGGAATGACCTAGTAACTTTTCAAACTTGAATATAAATATAAACTTTAGAGACTACAGTAGCACAAATATTTACACAAAGCATTCAATGTACACAGAAAGTGTGCACTGTGTACACAGAAGCTTGTGTTTTGGTAAATATTTAAACTAGTCTTTAAAATGTTACTTTGGTTTTACTTTCTGTAGAATTTGTATCAATTATTGAATAACAAATTAATTGAGAGTTATTGATTGTGTTGTTTGCTGCCCTCTATAATTCTTTACAGTAGATTTGGGACGTGACATGTGTAGTTTATCTTCAAATTGGATACAGTATATTAATTTTATTTATTTGACAATCTTTTGAGAGAGTGGCTTGAACAGCAATGCTGACTTGAAGAGGCCTCCTTTCAAAACAATTCAAATACAGATATAAAAATCCTAACTATAAAATGAAGTAAAATATTCCATAGTTAAAATCATTAAAAATTAAGAATAAAAATTGTAGTGATTTGTATTTTATAATCATCATCATCTTTATGCTACTCATCGTTAATGATAATAATAATAAAATAATAATAATAATAATATTTAATAATAAATTTTATTTTTATTATAGTATATTATTAGGTCTATTTTCAAGGATAATAACTATATTTGTGGATGTATTATTAGCACTCTCCTGATGATTATAATTTTAAACTTTATTGTCCATTATAACTTATATAAAGTGCAGTATGTCTGTTTAAACCAAACATTTTCATGACTGATGAAACAGTTAACACAGGCCCGTAGCCAGAGGGGGGTTGGAGGGGTCAGACGACCCCCCCCCCCCTCGGCTGGGGTCACCCTTTTCCAGGCCAAATATTTTTCTCATACAGCTGCTAGACCTATAGCCTGTGGCCTGTGGATCTATCTCAGGCCAAAATGATCTGAATGATGGCTGAAGCAGGAGAATCCCCAATGTGAGTTGATAGTCATGTACTGCATTTACACACAATGTATCAAGCAGCACATGCCACAGAGCATGTGCCTACGGTACACATTGGGTCGTGGAGGCACCCGTATAAAAAGGTCACCTTTGGCTAAAAAAAAGACCCACCCCCCTTGGAAGTCTGGCTACGGGTCTGTAACACACTGCCATTGTTTTCCTTTATTTTTTTTTTATTATAATTAATAATTTGATGTATGAAAATTAATTATAAAGATTATTTTATTATTTATTAGTAGTAGTAGTACTAAGTAGTATTAGTGTTATCACTATTAAAAAAAAGACCCACCCCCCCCCCCCCCCCCCACGGCTCACCGCTCATCGACGAATGGGGATATGAATGGGTTCAATTTTCGATTATAATTAATAATTTGATGTATGAAAATTAATTATAAAGATTATTTTATTATTTATTATTAGTAGTAGTACTAAGTGGTATTAGTGTAATCACTATTATATATTTTGATATAATTAAAGAGTGTTATTATTTTGTGACCTATTTACTTAAGTATTTTCAAGATGAACACTTAAAGCAATGGTTCAGGATGTGATAGAATAAATGTTGGTTTTAAATCATGTAGCTAGATTCTGTGCGGGTTCAAACTGTAATCCCGAAGGATCTTGAGCTTCCTGATCATGCCCTCAGCTATGATCTCAGATACTGCCCCAAATTCCTTATATGGAATAACTGCAAACAAACTAAGATTCCTGTTTTAATGGTGATGAACATATTGTCCAATGCATATTATATTATTGCTGTTGTTGTTCTGAGTACAGTAGTTGTTATTTATTGTAATTTAAAATTCTTAAAATCTTCCCTTTGCTTAACACCCCATAATTCATTCCTATTTAATTTGTTTTGTTATTTATTTATTTATTTTATTTATTTATTTTTTTTTTTGCTGTAGGTGGTAAAAAGATTTATAGCTACTACTTATTCTTGAGGGTGGATCCAGAATGTTTCGAAGGGGGGGTGCTATTTGTATTCTATTTTTTTCTTATTTCAATACATGGCATTCGTATATTGACAAAATACTGTAAGGTGTCCAGTTGATCCGCCCCTGATACTGAAAATGTTATTGTGTCTATGTCTGCTTTTGCTGTTGTTAGCCATTGCTGCTATTGCTGTTGTTGTTACTGCTATCAGTAGTAAACTGTTATTGTTAATAACGTTAAATAACCTTGTTAATAATACCTTATTTACCTTATTAATAATAATAATTACTATTATATATATATATATAATTATTTATTGTTAATAATTATTAAATTTTGTTTAATACTATTATTCATATTGTTGTTAATATTGTAATTTTTTTAATGTATTATCATTAATGGTTATTTCACTTTAGTATTTTTGTTACTTTATTATTTAGTGTTGTTATTATTACAGTATTTTGATTGTTACTTCCAGTGGATTAGTTGGGATCATGTTAAGATTCATTTTGTAGGCATTTCCATGGTGACATTCTTATTAATTAGTTCGTTGACATCGTGACAGAATTGCAATGTCCTTCAGCTAATGAATATTTCTCAACTTGCAATTAAAAATTCAAGAAACAAAAGAGATGTACACTATCCAAGATATTTAGTGGTTCCTGTGGTATAGGACGTGCTAGTATTCACAATCTGTCGATGAAGTGCTATGAGGCTTCCTGTGGTAGCAACCTAAATGTTAGGCCTATGATCTGCTTGATGAGGTGATGAAGCAGTGTGCCAAGGCCAGTCTTTTGTCAATGACCATAACAAAACCTAGCTTTCTCTCTGTATACCTGCATTTTATTGCGAACTCCCGGATGTGATATAGCTCTTGTTTTTGCCGCCTTGTGTATAATTAAAGTGGATCTATTGTTGCATTAAAGTTCATATATACTGCAGAACGTGATAATAATGGAGAACAGCATGTAAGTTGGTTTGTTATTAAATATTTTTCTATAAAGTTTCTAAATGTGATGATGTGTTCATATGAGTTCTGTATGAGTTGTGCTACTGTATTGCATTAAGATGATCACGTCTTCATCTCTAGCATCTGAAGTATACTGCATAACACCATGATGCAATCCATGGAAAAGCTAAAATTTATAAATATTTAAACATTAACTTTCTTCTCTGAGCAATGACTAATTAGTAATACTAACATTTCCCTGTCAGTCATTGGTAGATGATAATGAACAATAATATATAACTTATAAATTAATTAAATTAGATTACAGATACTGGAGGTTATTGCACCCTGCTGTGGTGAGGCATCCTTTCTTTGTTTATGTGGCAATGCAATAATTAAAAAAAAAAAACATTTTGTTTTTGCATTGGTGTTAAGAAATACTCCATAGAATAATAATAGGTCGATTAAAAAGGCACAAACAAACGGGGTCACTAAGCACCATAAAAAGTAATGTTGACACATTGACTGCCATACATTTTTTTTTAGGGTTCCTCCCATGTGCCAAAACAAGTTTACATGTACAAACATACTTTTTGGAAATTTTATCTATTCATATATCATCAAAATGATGTGTCTAATAAATTGGTGAGGAAATATTAGGGATGAGCATACTCATCGACGGCACTGTGACAGAACTTTTTATTCACTATGCCAAGTGCAATTATCTCGTCGTCTTTTTGCATGGGTTGGTATATGTTCAAGGGACACCCCCACTTGTGCCGCTCGAGTGTACTACCGGCAACATAACACAACAAATAAATATGCATACGTCATTTGCATGTTATCATCTAGGTGTATCTTCCCCGAACTACCAGCTAATGACTCTGTGGTTCTACAGTGTATAACAAAGAAGTAGTAAACGCTAGAATGTTACCCCGATGTTGATGAGTATACTCGTCCCGGGCACCTTCAGCAACACCCTGCACGACGAGTATACTCATCGATGGCAGTCAACATGTTTTATATGGTATTCTAATAAAATCTGTCATTGGTTTTGTCTGAATTGATTATATCCTAATGTAATTAATTCTTTTATAAAATCAGTAATTGACAATTACACGAAAAAAGATACAACTGACAGATCGCCTGGATAATTCATAGAGGTTCTACTGTAACTTAGGTCCTATGAGGTCCAGACTCTCTAGCTATACTTAAAACCACAACCAAATCAAATCCCATTATTTAATATCTCCCTGAAAAATTAATCCAGATCCTAGAGTAGGCCTACATCCTTTTTTGTCGTCATAAAATCTAGGTTAACATGCAACTCCGTCATCATTTCGTGGGACGTATTGTTTGTTTAGTAATATACTTCCTACTGGATTACACCATTTAAGTAACAT
The DNA here is from genome assembly GCF_011630105.1 of Anneissia japonica. Lineage (NCBI taxonomy): Eukaryota > Metazoa > Echinodermata > Crinoidea > Comatulida > Comatulidae > Anneissia > Anneissia japonica. Next base: position 305,859 of record NW_022710960.1, read on the forward strand.
TTTGTACAGATTTAAATCAGCATTTTTTACAGTACTGTACAATACATCTGGTTACACATTCAGTAAACCATACCAATTGGTTAGTAATTACTGGTAGAATTCATATGTACTGTGTAAGTTGACTAGGTGACTGTATACTAAATGCTTGCAGTACACCACATAGATAGTTATGAAAAGAACTGTTATTTTGTTGAGAATGTCTCTTTTTCATGACTGGTGACTGTAAATACTGTACATACTGTAAGTTTGTGTTTAGTAGGCCTACATTTAAGTGTGTTGTTCCTCTAGTCACTTTTTACTTTGTACTGGAAAGAACACAGATTACTGTGAATTTACCATGCATTGTATGTGTCATTGTATCTATGGATACTTAATACCATTGGTAACTATTTGGTACTGCAAATTACATGTGGGATCACAGTGTACAGTATAACCTACTGTGACATATATTTTTGTACAATTTTTTACAGCATTTGTTTCTTTATGCTACCTTGATCCATTTGATACTATATCGTAATTGTATGACGATTTTCAGTAGTTTCAGTAAAATTATTATTAGCACAAAGACTTATCCTCAACACTGATCTCACCTACATAGTTACCATAGTTACGGTAATGTCTCTTAGGCATTTTTCATCACACGACATTTATGCATGATTTATAAATGGTGTAAATTTGCAATATTCTGTTACATAATGCTTTTTTTATTCATTAAGTTTTTATTATATATGTTGTAAAAAATATTAATGAACAAATGAGCTTTGACATGTTTTGTTGCAGGTTGTTCTTATGGCTCACGCACTAAAGAGAATCTCATATTCAACGTGCGAACCCGATAACCATCAATTTGCGTTTCTTGCACGGAATCCAAAAGGGCCGGTTGGTCTGCAGTACTGTCACGTCTTTTCTACTGAGGAGAGATATCAGGTAAGGTCCGTTATTAAAGATAATGATTTTTATTTGGGAGTTTTATTCTATTTTTCTCCAATGATTCACTGTTCAATTTCTCTACTAATTGTAGAGAATACTATTTATTATGTACTAATATGTTATTATTTATGTTTTATATTTATAATATTTAACCCAGAAAAACATTTCAAGAACTTTTTATCAACTTTTTATTACTAATAATAATGTTTCTCCGTAATGTATAAGAGATATGATGCAGTATATGTTTTATTTTTAATTACGGGGTCTTTTTTCAAAATTTACCAGACAAAACATTACAGAATATATAGTGATTCACAATAAGTTTACTCTTTTGACTGTATTGTTGATACTTTGATATTGGGGGAAACAATACTTTAGTATCAGTCAGTAAAGAATACTATAGTAATGAGAACAGACTTAGGTCTATTGTATAACATGTGGGAAGGACAAAATTGAAAGTACAGAGGATGTGAGAAAAGTTTAGATATAATATTTAAAAAGTACAAAATAATTTAGTATAAAACAAGTATTTGTTCAGAGAAAAATATTACAATACAAAGGATGTCAGAAAAAGAGTAGATTATCAACTGATGAATCAATATAAATCAGGAAGTCATCATTAGTTACCTAAAAACATTAAAACTAATTTATTTATCCTTTGTTGGCTTTTGAGGACAAATCTTGATTATTATAGCTATAGATCTCTAGGATATTACAAGTTAAGATGCCTTGCTTAAATCATACCAAATATGGTCAATCGTAAGTATTAGAAAGTATTTGTAGCATAATCACTTCTAAAAATAACTACAGATTTGTGGTCTATCATTGCTAATTATGATTTTTCAAAATTCTAGATTTTTTAAATAATAATTATAATCATAAAAGATAAATATATCTTTACTATCAGTAAGAGATTTTTCAAAAAGGGGAACACCCCCATTACTTGGGCCATGTTTTTATTATATATCCTCCCAATAGTGGTTCTACTCTATTTCATTAAACAAAACATTAAATAGTAGATAGGCCTAAGTTGTAATTTTAACAGCATTCCTCTCTAAACTGAACTGACTTTCCAGGATGTACAGCGTATAGGATTTGGAAAAGAAAACCACAATATGCAAATGAGGAAAAAATACCACAATAAGAATTTCTACTAATGTGGTATAAATACCATACTACAATGATATACAAAATACCACAATAGAAAAATATTGCTCAAATACCATGATGTGCAAATTAGGTGACGTACGTGTCTAGAGACAGTACCGTAGCCATTTACATATTATATTGCTTCTCGTTTGAATTATTGCATGAGAAGACAACTGTTCACCAAGGGTTTGAGAGTTTTTTTTTTTTGACTTTGCAAATTGCTCTTTGTTCTAGTGATTGATGCCGAGGAAAAAAAAATTGAAAATCTGTTTAAAATATTGTAAGTACTGATGTCAAAGCGCTTTCATATTTTTTTAGGCGCAAGGGCCAAGAATGCCAATAGCAAACTTATCAAACCTAAGTAGAATTCAATCAGTTTCACGAGACGCATTCTCTACACATGATACATAAACAATAACAAAGAGTGGGGTTGTTTTTGGTCATTAGAAAAAAAAATCCTGCCACTTGATAGGAATTGAACCCAGGATCCTGGTATTGAAAGACAGGCAACCACTAGCTATAGCTCTACTCCAAAATATTGCCAAATACATAAATGTAATTGATCATTCAATAATATAAAAATAGGCCTATATGCGAAATTTACTGTATTTTAACATTTTATTTACTGTACATTTAACATTTAAAGGATTTTTGTTTAAAGAAATCTGGAAATCATCAACAATTGTTTTAATGTATGTGTCTCATTAGAACTTTATTTTATTGATTTGTTATACAAAATTTATTGTGTAAAATTTAATTTGTTGAGCTTTCCCAGACTACAGTATGACACTTCAGATAATGCATTTCAATTCCCAATAACGGCAAAATGTCTACATGTTTTAGAAAAAAATGGTATTAATATTGTTTGGTGATAAGTGTAGAGCAAGCTAGTTGGAGCCATTAGTTATTATGATGTCTTTTGTGTTAGCGATGCACCACTTTCAAACTACAACCATGTGTTGAGGCCATCAAATGCTATAAATATTACTTGCTAGGTCAAGTCTTCCGCTCAGCCTAGTAACAGCACATGTTAGGTGCTATTAACTCGAGACTCAGCTGCCTCGCGCAGACAAAACTCTTGTGAAATTATTCTCTACATTATCGATAAAAATATCTTTCCGCATCGTTGAATGTACACAAAAGGATGAGATTTACAACAATTCGCAGGGGCCTCTCCATCTAGCATTGTAAGTAATAAATCGTGATGTATTTAGATGTTATAAGTTAAATAATAGTTGTTTGGATGTAATTATTTTTAATTTGCTTTTTAAATTAATAAACACAATTGTGCTGATCTATATAATGTTGATTACAATGATTTAATAACAATTTTTAATTGATAATTTAGTTAGATTGTATTGCGAAATACAGTAGATGGTTTAAGTACCTCAGGGCTGATAATAGGTACAGTACTGTTGATTATTATTAATATTTTATAAAAGTGTCATGAAAATATTTTGTGATTAGTTCATGAATAAATAGTTTATTGTAACTTGTAATGTAAAATCTGTTTCCAGGTTATCTGCTGGTTTCTTTTATTGAAATCAGGAGATAAATACATATTGTTAAATCGATATTAATACTGAATTGTAGTTAGTAATAATGAAATAGTAATAGTAGTATTATAGTAATGGTATAGTAAAATATTGTTATTAATAATAATAATTGGTATGGGAATAAGCATGTCAATATTGAAGGCACTTTTATATTACATCCATAAGCCTTTAGCCTATATTGATATTAATGTCAAGGACAAAGCTTATAAAGATAAAACAAATATGCAAATAAGTCAGAATAAATATAAATGTATACTTGATCGACCTTAAACAAGATAGATTCCTCATACATGACTGTTGGCTCCTTTAATAAAAAAAACTGTAAAAGTTGCATTTATTTATCAAAAATAAATTGAATTAAAAGAAAATTATAAATCAGTTGCAACCAAACTTTGATGTTTTCAGTATGCTTCCAAAAACCTTGCACTGCTTTTATACCACTTTATTCTCAGTATTAATATTACTTTTTACAGATGATTCTTGTTAGCCATAAAAAAACCAAGTGTTTTCTGTCCAAAGATGTTCGGCAGGCCGAACACATAGGCTTTTTTATTCATTTTTGTGAGCAGCAGAAAAATTACTGTCGTAATGCATGTGGCCTGCGGGCCACACTTCGCCCACCTGTGTTTTACAGAATAATCTAACTGAAATATCATACAAGGAAAAAAATACAAGGAAAAATTGTCCTCAGCAATTAACGTGCAATTAAATACAAATCCTACTGGTAAACGTATGTATATCGTGGTGTAAATTTTAAGGATTTCTGTAGTAAAATGTAATTTGAAAACTTGTTTTTATTTTTTTCATTCTGTATTACAGTTTTTGAATTTGATAATCTTTAAATAATAAGTTGGATAATTCGCAAAGGTTTATTGTGGCAGTCTTTACATGTAATACATTCATATCATTATATACAAAGCTACACCAGATACTAACGTTTAAAAAAATTAACAACAAAGCGGGCTAATCTTCTAGAAAATCACTCATATGAGAACATGCCAGGTTTTTTTTTATATATATATTTGGCCATATAATTGATTAATTTTCTATGTTAATATATTTTGGCTTGCTTTAAATATGGTCTTAATTTGAAGTGGAAAGTACCTGGAAAAAAGCAAGCATGATAAGCTTGTCTATTGATCGCTTTAATCCTCAAGTCAGGTGACCGTCATTCTGTCTCGTCATCAGTGAACCTGTGATTTCCAAATTAGATATTTTTAATGGAAAATGGTAATAATAATCATCCCATATCCATTGTACTGTAGAGACAAACATAGGTAACTTGGACAGAAATGAAACATACAACGAGAGGTTCAAGCACACAACCTCTAGATAGAAAGCCTGGATGCAAATGCTGTATCAACCATTCCAACCCTTAAACATATGGTCATATTGATTTACCATATATCTTATTTGGAAAAATCATTGTTAAAATTTGTTTTGTTTTTTGCTAAACCAACTATGGTAAAAATCACCACTTAATACAGACTGGGAAAATGTTATAAAATCTACTTGGGATGTATACAAAATTCAAGATAGAAATGAAATAAACTAACAATAATGCCAAGTGCAACGTTGGGGTTTAATTATGCATACTCAGACAGAACAGCTGTGCAAATCATCGTCAACAAGAATTAGATGGCTCCATATTATAACCTCATAATAGCACTGTGTAGCTACAGTATTGTGCACTCCATGCAGGACTTTAAACACACAATAAACAAAAACGATATTCAATCCATACAGTAAAAAGTTTACTTTCGAAATTGATTCTCCAGATTAAATAAACAATGCAAAACAATTCTTCGTTTAGAGTAAACTGTGCTTAAACCATCAATACAGCACCAGTGTGGTAAATATTTTGTGAATGTGCTATGCACTGAATATAAATTTATTTCTACACAAAATAAACAAAACTATTTTAAATTTATACAATAGAAAAGTTTGCTTTTGAACTTGATTTACAAGACTAAATAAACCTCTGCAAAGAAAAATATGTTCTTCATTGAAACTTCAACCACCAATACAATGCTGGTATGGTATGGTAAACTTTAGTGACTAATAAAGAAACTTCTTCTTTCATAAGATGGTACTTTAATAATGTCTATGTGTGCTTTGTTAGTCATAGCATTATCAAAGTATTCAATATTAATGTATAATCAAAAAACAGAGATAAATAAAGATGTATTGTCCCTTGCTAAATACCAAAAAAATCATAAAAATATTTTTTGAAATTAACTTTCCCATTTTGAAGTAGCATAAATGTTATCAACTTGAACGTAGAAATTAGTATATTTTAAAAATGTCTACCCATCAGTTTACAGCGAAAAATGATAGAAACACTTCCAGTCACTGGAAGTGTTTTATTATTTTTATTATAAATTTATTGTTTAAAAATCAGGGAACACATTTTTTAAATTCAATAATTTGTATGCACAAATTAATAATTTGTATGCTATTGCAATATGAGCAAGTTTATTTCAAAATTATTTTTTATGATTTTTTGACATTAGCAAGGGACAATACATCTTTAAGTGGTTAATAGGCAATCTCATTAAATTTTATTGGCCAATTAGCCCAGAATTTTTAAATATTTACCACTTTGCCCTATCAGGAGTGTGAAGAATGTCCAGAGTTAAAATCAGCCATATAAAAAAAATTATTGAACAACTATTTCAAGACTACATTATCCATCACTTTGTAGTAAGTTTATTTAATCTGGTGAATCACCTCCTACAGTATAACAGACTTGTAAAATTTGATGAATTCAATATTTTTTGTTATCAGTATGATAAGTTATTGTATTAAGTACACACCAATAATGATATGATATGTATCAGTGTGGAGCCATTACATCTTGTTGACGTTGTGAAGCACAGCTGTTCTGTCTGAGTTTTTCCATATTTCAACTTGAATTGTAGCACTCGGCATAACAATGATTTTGTTAAGTATGACGCCTCTTTAATCAAACCTTCGCCTTTAAAGATTTTGAAATGAGTTACTATTGAGTCTGCATCCAGTCACAAGATTAGTATCATTCATTGTTATGTTTATATAATATTTACTTTAGAATAACTGACACTTTTATGATATAAACACAGCTGTTATATCTGAGTATTTGTATTTAAACTTGCATTGTTTCACTCTGGATAACAATGATTTTGCTATTATAATGTAGACAGTAGTAATAATTGAATTTGAGCTTCTTATGAGATCTTTGACACCAAGATTCAGAAATGAGTCACAATTGTCTCCTTTTAGACAGGTGATAACTAATTACAACTTCATTTTAATGTTGTCTTTGAGCTTGGTTTCCTTAAAATCGCTACACTGTCGCTACCGTGTTTTCAGTTGCATTCGGGAAGGCTCCCCGATTCGACCAACCAATTATCACCAAAAGCTGTCGGCAATATCTGTCAGTATGAAGTATTCTTACTTAAAATGTAAAATGTATCACCCATAACTTGCAGATCCATTGTGCTAATTGTGTATCTGTGTGGTCAAGAATGTGTAGAGAGGGCCAAGGCCCCAGCTTAATGTTCACATTATTCTACGACAGTATGAATCGGAGCATCATGGTAAAGCCCTCCTCATCTGAAAGGTACAATGGATTTTTAGTGTAGACAAGCCAGACGTGTCTTCTGGACCTCCGGTCATTTTCCGAGAAGACTTTAGACTACCAGTTAAACTAACTTTGATAAATAGGTTCTCGACTAGAAATAGTGCCAGTGTTAAAGCTGTACAGCAGCGACCTTGCCTTACCACTTGGTCACTCAAATAGCCATCTTAAGATTCAGAAATGCATCATACCATGTTGACTATAGCTGAAACCTCTGTTACTTTTAGCAAACATGACTTTTTAGTTGTGACTCAACTCCTTACATGTTAGTCATTACCGATGAGCCTTAAGTAGGGACTGTTTGCTATTTAATAGGATCACTGTTGATTATTGATTTGTAATTTTCCTGGATATGAAAAAAGTGGGTTAAACAAATGGTTGGATAACCTGGCAAACATCTTAGAGTGGTATAGTACAGTAAAGGCTCTTCCTATTTCCTTCCTGGCTCATACTTAAACTTCTTGTGCCAGGGACAATACTGTTTTTGTGACCTAGAACACTGTACTGTATTATATATTTCATGGATGATATGGCCTAAGTGATAGTCTGCTCTGAAATCAATTTCATAATGGTGTAGTGGATGTGTCAGTGATACCCTGATGATACATTTGATTCAAAAAATAGGAAGAAAAAGTTCTACAAAAGGAAAATTAAAAGCTATTACCAAATCAACGAACGTGTTCTGTGAGTTACAAAAAAAATAAATTCATGAGGACTTTATTACAATATTGTATGTTTTTTTGTTGAAACAAATGTAATATTTTTTATCACCTTTTCTGTGTACAATTCTGAAATTGTTTACAGTTACTATGGTTACAAAACTATTGTTTATTTGTTTAGAACTGCCATATTTGTAAGTTGTTTAAATGTATATTAGTGCAGACATAGAAACATTTTTATGCTGTGTATGAAATTTATTCCGTACATATATTAATCTTTATGTAACTTATAAACAAATCACAAATTTGGACTAATGTTACATGTTTTTTGAAGTGTTATTAAGAATTTAAGAAGTTGTTTTATGCTAATATTTTATAATTACAGTATTAATTTTGTAATTATAATTTATTTCCTTATTTCTATATTTCGTCCTTTCCATAAATAAGAAATCTAAAGACAACAATACGGATATACTGTAGTGTATTTTACAGTATCTTACACTTTCAGGTGTTGCTTTCTATATCACCAGACTGTAGCAATGTCAAATATCAAGATATCAATAACCACCTCAAACATGTTGTATTGATTAAAGCCTAATTGAAGAAAGCCATCTTAGTGACAGACAAGTTCCTAATCTAATCTATTTATGTGAAGATATTCTCCAACGTACAATATTACCAAATAAAGTCCTGAATAACTTTACTAATATTCAATACAATTTCATAAATTACTAGACTAAAATGTTATAGCAGGTCTACCAAGTTTCTGGTATATAAAATAATATTTCACTACAGTTAAAAATATGTAATATGCTTTCTTCTGTAATATACAGTAGTGTGTAGTAATGTTAATAGGTCATCAATAGAACGTTTGCTAGTGCAGTTTTATTTTTCTATATTTTGTGATGGTTGATATAACATGCTCCATTCTGTAATCCAATAAAATTATATTGACATTTGATTTATATTTCTTTTGTGGTAGTGATTAAGCCATAATGAATATGCAGTAGTTTCAGAAATGATTAATAAATTTAGTTTTGATTTGAAAGCCTCTTGCTGCAATTAGTGTAAAAATAAATTTGCTTTAATTTCTTCTCTCCAGGCAGAAGAGTTAAACGCAGTGCTGGGAAAAGCGTTCAAAGTTGCATATGCTACATTATCAACCAAGAAGGAGTTTTTTGAATTGGTCGATGGATTAAACAAAGAAGAACAAGCTTTTTATGAGAAGGTCAAAGAACGTATGAGGATAAATACTACAACAAAACCTGAAGATTTTTTGAAGAAGCAACCATTGCTGGCTCCAGATGCAGTAAGGGGATTTGGTAAAGAACCGGAAATTCAAATTGTGAGTTAAGGAAGTTATAAATTGTAAATTCAAATGTGTATTTATACAAAAACTGTCTTTCTATTTGTCTGTGATTATATACAATAATCAAACAATATGAAAGACTGTATTTTCTGTTAAAGTACAATTACAGTAAAATAATGGCTTTACAGGTGTATGAAAAGAATAAAATAATATAAACTTTTAAATAAAACACAGATTGAAAAGTTGATTTGCAGACTTTAAACAATACAATATAAAATGCAATACAATACAATACAATACAATATATAGTAAAAGCTATGGTGGAATACTATCCCCAGCTGGACACCAACCTAGTATTTCTGAGTCTAGGTTTCGGGGCCATGAATTAATTACTTACTTAAATGTAGAAAGTAAGGAAGGTATATGTGGCAAAGACAAGCCAAACCAGTCACTCGTAGTAAAAATCGATTTTGAGTTATTAATACAGGGTTAAAGAGTAAAATAATATCTATAAAATGGTGAAAGAATCATTTATATCAGATATTTCATTATGTACAGTAGTTACAGGAGTTTAAACATACAGTTGTTTAATGAACAATATATGAGAAATCAGCCTTCAAAGTTTATGATTTCGGGCATTACTCATGCAGAAACTATCATCAAATCCTTAAAAAGTGTTGTTTTAGCATTGAAAATGGGGAAAATAACAGCATAGCATGATGTATAGATATATAAAGGTTAGCTTAGTGCAATAAAATAGAATTTAAAAAATTTTATATTTCAGCATGTTTTGACCATTTTCTCTGAAACACGATTTGCGACGAGTGACTGGTTTGGCTTGTCTTTGCCACATACAGTAGAAACTCGTTTTTACGTACCCCAGTTATACGAACCCTCGGTTTTACGTACGCCTCGTATCGACGATGACGTCATCAAAAACCCCGAAAATATTCAAAACAAACGGCCCTTTTCAGAGCAACCATAAGTAAAAAGACTATAACAATATTACTATAACAATAAACAAACCATAATGCAACATATTTTCATTAAACAGTAACGTTGATTGAGTTTAATACCGGGTTGTTATAATCTAAAACCAAGTGAACTGAGTGAGATGAACAACTACCGATGGTGCTCAAAATAATTGCTTTCCTCCTTAGCTTTGTGTGGCAAACCATGGAAAACTTGTCTGGTCTATAATTTTCTACACGAAGCTGGGTGGGCATATTTTCGTACACGAACGCTAATTGGTTGGCTCGCCCAGTGCAGTGCACATGGTTTTGCTGTTTCATGTACACGAACGTTAATTGGTTGGCTCGCCCAGTGCACATGGGTTTAGTTTGTCTCAACAGGCCCAGACAACACCACAGCTCTATTGTTTAGAATAGGTATGAAGGGGAATTCCCAAGTTATACCTTTGTCTTATAGGTAATCTTACAATATTTTCATTTTCTTTTGTTAAATAAAAGAAAGTGATGAATTAATACACTAGACACATGGTTTTATTTCAACACTTAATTATGACATCGTAAAGTGATGAATAAAAACACTAAACACATGGTTTTATTCGTAGGCCTTCGGAGGCTGCTAGGTAACATCGTTCGTTCATACATGCGTTGTAGAACCACATGTATTTAAATTATTACTATCCAGGCTATTTGTAATTAAACTGTTTATAATTTATAAAAGTATATAAATTGGGTTATATTTATATCCTTGAAGGCAGATGGCTGAGGTAATGACCAAGTTTTAAACATCTGTAGGTTCTGAATAGAAGCCCTGTTGATACTGATATGAAAGAAATCATTCAAACCATATTCATGTCTATCCATAATAGATTATTTTTCTTTTGTCTTTTGAGTTTTTTTCATTCAAAAAAGAAATAAACACCTATCAATCAGTCAATCCCTCAGCATCCATTGTACAGATACACAAACCTCAATAAATTCTCATCGACTTTTTCTGATTTTTTTTTTTCTCTTTTGTGGGGTAACCACCACCACCTTTATTCATTTTCATACAATCAAGACCATTTTTCTGGATTTTCATTTTTATGTACTTACACATTTTTTTTAAAGCTTACATTCTTTTTGTTAAAGCGTATCTTTGGATAATAACATACTCATTTCTATAAAATAGTTGAATATAATAAAAGCATGAAATAAAATTTTATATAAAAATCATAAAAATTATATAAATAAATGCTTTTTACATATCACTCATTGACTATCACTGCGTTATATCTGAACAAGATATAATAATGTTTGTACCCTTTTTTTTGTTTTCTTTCTTTTTTTGTTTTACAATAAAATTATTCTAAGACTTTTTCTGATTTTGTGACACTAGTTTTGGCCACTTTCGGCCTTCCACAACCTCTTCCCTGTGATTTCAAAGTAGGCACACCCTTCATCAAACTATCCCCTCTTCAAATATGTCCTGCCCATTTTTATCTTGATAGCAGCAGAAAGTCGGTCGCTTTTACAAACTTTTCACCTCCTATATATTGTATCATTAATACCCAAGATGTTTTTACGATGTTTTTTCGAAGTCAAACCTATTATGTCTGAAAATACTGCAAGCGATATTTATAATATCTGGTTCATTATAAAACTCTATAATGTCCTTGGTTACTGTAAATTGTTCACTTACTAGACTAGGAAAATGGACTTGACATTTATTACTGAAAGCACTTTACACTTCATAACATATTATCGCAGGTGTACAAATGGACAATGATAGCCAGTTATTGATGGTTATATTCAAATCTCAGCAGCTGATCAATACATCACCTAACAACTATGATGTGATTATGAGTTATGACAATTTTACGAACATAAGTTGAGTGGTTATAATTTAAGGTCATAGTTCAATTTCATAGGTTCAATCCTATTTTGTTACTTAAAACAACTCCATTTCCCTAATCCTCAAAATAGATTTGGTCATGATCAGCCCTACACTTGCCAAGACCAGCATAGATTCGTTTATAAAGCTTCCAGTGTTTAACATGATCAGCTTTACTATGGTGCCAAAAAATAAGTGTTACATCCTCATTCTCTTATCACTGTTATGACAGTTATATACCTTCAAAGATAGCTAGAAGAATTTAAGCAAGAAAACATAAAATACCTAAGTGGAATTTTGAATCTTTTTATTTCAGAAAAAGCCAAAGAAAGCTGAGACTTCAAAAGTACCAGACAATTCATCAGTATTTATCAATTTACCTGACAACGTACAGCTTCTCAGCTGGGGAAATGATTCAGAAGTTTCACTCTTTCCTCACCTAGATTCTACCACTCCTGACACCTTTACAGAATCCCAATTTACCCAGTCACTTCCAACCAATCAGGAGAGAGCTATATCATTATCAACCAATCAGCAGTCAAGTTCTCTGCCAACTTGTTTAGAGCCTGATAGTAAAGACGTGGCTCCTACTGCTCCTCCTGTTGAACCTTGTGATCTTCAACAAGAAATGGTATGACCATATTTTAGAATTTATGATACATTATCCCCAAAACAACCCAAAATATTAGCTAAATATTAGCTAAAAGCAGCTTATAGGTTTAATGGTTTTCTTTACTTTTTGTACTACATTCCGTAGTCTCCAATTATCAGAAGGATTCTCATTGGTTATTGCAACATCATAAAAAATATCCAATCAACTTACTGTACAAAGTTTTTCCCATATAAGGAAATCCTTGTTTTAACATTGCATTTGGAAATTATTATTTACTAGCTTGCATCAGGTACCCGCTGAAATTTAGTGAAAATATATTGTTACAATTTTCTTGATGATATATTACCAAAGCGTCAATAAAATTTTATTGGTAAAGCCAAGAAAAAAGTGAAAATATTGCCCTTGATGTTATAATGTTGCATTTTTTTTATATATAGATGTTACATAAATTATTATTGGATTGTCATTTCCACTCAGGTTTCTCGACAAACAAATCGTGTGCGGCCACTACCTCCAGCACCATACTACGAGGTGGATGTAAAGAATGAGTGGAGTTTGTATGGCTCAGTAGCTTCTAATAATCCACTGACTGTTGCTCCAGAAGCCATGAATTCCGGCTGTCAGATTTTGCTGCAGGATGAACAATCCCCAAGAAATCTTGGGGAGACTGATCTGCAAGATGAAAGGCTACAGAAAAAATCTGGGAAGATCCTTTTACAGGATGCTTCCGCTCCTCCAATGTTTGCATATGGAGAAAGTTCTGATGAAATGGAGGATCAGTGTGGTGAACAAAATGATGCATTTACACTCGATGAGGAAGATGTTGATCGCGATGAGGACTATGAGGAATTAATGCGTGTTGCACGTGCATTTCTGCACGGCTCCCCGGGCAGGTTTAATAGACTGTCACGCGATGTATATCGCGATATGTTAGAGCGCGAATGCTCATTGGACGATACATTACGATACAATAGATCTGAATCGCCAGAATTTGAAAATGAACAAGGATCTTATGGATCGGAAACAAAATGTCAAAGGGCATCAAAGGAACAAACTTCACCAAAGAGAGAGCATGACCCTAGAGTTAGAGGTCAGATAGACTTTTTGTCAAGATCTTCAGATGAAAGTGAAGATGGTGAAAATAAAACATGTTCTGTAGGAAATCTGATTGGTCAGTTCCAACATAATTCAGACCAAAATGGAAACTTTAAACCTGCTTTCAAAACAGGAGAGTCAGATAAACCAAGCACAACAGTTAAGGCATTTAAAAACCCTAAGCCAGCACCCAGGCGGAAAGCGCCAGCTCCACCTCCCCCGAGGCCGCCAAAGAACACATCCTCAACTGAGACTTCATCATGCCGTCCAAAAGCTGAGAATGTTAATGGACAAATGACAAACCGAAGGAATGCACACCGGATAAAACCAATTCCTGCACCTAGAACTAAATTTATCAAATCGGACTCTATGTCAAGTAGTACTAGTACGACCTCAAGTACAACCTCAAGTACGACCTCAGGTCAAGGAGTTAGTGAAAACCAAAGAGTTCGGCCTTCAACTTTAACAAACAAGAAGCCAGTCAGAGCACCAGGTCACATAGGTCACAAAGTGGAGGTTGAAGTGGGAAAATATAAAGAAGAGCAAAAAACAGCTGTTATACCACCTAGGCCTCCAAGGTAACACTTTGATTCAAATAATGTTGACAATTTTTTTTTTTTATTATAATAATTCTATGAAATTTATCAATAAATTTGTAAAGAAATTATTTTTATCTCACAATAAAGCAGTTTAAAATTTTCTATTTCTCATATTAAAATGCCTGGTAGAAAATAAATAAGTACTGTATGGTGGTTGAAACCTTTAACATAGTTCCTCCAAGCAGTACGAAATTGACTAAAGTCATCCAGCTGCTGTTACTAGGGGTGGTGGAACCAGTAAGGCAGATACGATGGCCACCCTTCCAGTATTTTGACATGATTGTTTTAAAATATAGGCCTGTTTGTTTATGTAATCCTAGATTTAATTGTATTTTACCTTATTCCTACTACTACTAAAAGAAATTAAGAACTTGAGTGCTATTTCCAAGCATCTAGATGTGTAAATTTTACCAAATTTTCTTACCTCACCCCCAACCACGGTGCGGCTGAGGTTATTGAAGAATCTCACGCTGTACCAATCAATAAAAACTTCCACTGCTTCTGGTTACAGGTCCGTCCCTGATCTTAGTGAAGATCCAGAACCCTAAACCTCATATCTCTGAAAATGAAAATTGGTTTAACTGTCCATTGTGATTTTGAATTACAGAACACATCCACCTTCAAATATTAAAAGCAAATTTGCTGTAGACTTGAGGAAAGCTCCTTGGTTTAGGACTGGAATTCCAAAGTAAGTGATGCATTAAATATTATTTATCAATATCACCATCATCATTACAATCATCATAATCATCAACATCATTATCATCATCATCATCATCTTGATCTTGGTAACTTGTTCTGGAATTGTGTGTAAGTTTTATTTTTTTATTTTTTTTTTTATTAAATACATATTTGTTAGTGTTACCTAACTACACTGTATACCTATTTACCTCCAACAGGGAAATTGCTGTGGAAATATTATCTCAAGAAAGCATTGGTGCATTCATGGTGCGTGAAAGCAAAAGTCACCCAGGCTGCTTTGCTCTGTCAATCAGAGTGCAGACAACATTTAATAAGAGCGGCCTAGCTAACTATTTAATCGTCAAGACAAAGAATGGTGGACACACTATCAAGGTAAAGCCCCAGCTATGTCTCACTATGATTATCACACTATATACAGGTATATAAAATTATATTGGGTCAAGTAATACAAAGTGTTTGGCTAAAGGTCACCACAGGAAAGAGGAAACAGAATCAAAACAACCAGTATAATGCTTTTGTGTAAAATAAGTGTGTTGTGCATAATCTTTTCAAAAATTTTTAAAATAGTACAATACAATTATTATACTTAATCGTATTAACAACTGAAAATTAACAAATTTGTCAAAGATATCTATA
Source organism: Anneissia japonica (assembly GCF_011630105.1). NCBI lineage: Eukaryota > Metazoa > Echinodermata > Crinoidea > Comatulida > Comatulidae > Anneissia > Anneissia japonica. The sequence goes on from NW_022710960.1 coordinate 321,567, forward strand.
AAGTACCTGTTATACATAAACTTATCTTTCACAGTGGCAGATTCAAGGTGGTTGGGGGGGGGGGTGGCCCCGGGTCCCTAAATTTTTCAAAATTATTACAAATATCGAGAAAAAAGGAAAATTATATTCCAAATTAAGTCTGAGAGTGCCATTTCCTGCCATCTAGGGGTGCCTTTATCATAAATTTTCTTGCCTCAGCCCCAACCATGGTGGGTCAGAGGTAGTCTACACCCCCCCCCCCTTCTGGGAAAGTACCTTTCTGGACCCCCCTCTATTTCAAATTTCATATTGCTCAGTATAATTCAAATTATAACAGGTGCTTTACAATTTTGTTTGTTTTTTGTCATCTTTTATGAGGCAAGACTTTTTTATACATTGTTTCTTGAACTTACTTTTGTCAGATTAAGATTGTCAGAGGCAGAAAATTTTAATTTTGTTTTCTTATTTAGCAAATAGTTTTACCAAAAACATCCAGATGGAGGAGAAAATTTAAAAAAAAATTATTGGTGAATGTAAACAGTGTAGTAATGTGATGGTCAAATGCTTTGAATTGATATAATTAGGAAGAAATATATGTATATAATTTTTGGAGATTTCAAGGCAGCGGTAGCATAATAAAATGAAAGAAAAGTTTTTTTTCCTGAAATTTCTATTTTTTGTGGCGGCGAGTGCGCTAATTGGCCATAAATGAAATTTTATTTTTATTCAAAATCATTATTGGCAGGTGGCAGTATACAAGGTATAAAACAAGTCTTGCCTTTACCTGTATTACACAAATTATATGTAATGTATTTCTGATGTGTAATGATTTAAAGTTACTATAAGAACTAATTAATTTATTAGCCCTTCTATGTTTATTTCAGGGATTTGGCAAAGACTTTGAGGATCTTCCTCGTCTCATCCATCACTACTCCATTCATCAGGATCAGTTGCCGTGCCTGTTGGTAAAGGCAAGGAACAATCCAGGATTTGACTCGTCTGATGATGACACAAAATCTGAAGACCCCGAATACATGAGTCTGACGGATTTCAGATCTTTAGCAGAAGAGTAAGAGAAGTTGATCTTATTGAACTTGATTTTGAAAGACCGCTATTTGATTTCATGAGAACTGCAATATCTGTTGACCAGTTATGCAGCACTGTCCACCTAATTCAGACTGTTCATCAGGAGAGTATAAACTACACATTAAGTCCTAGAATCTGGAGAAATCAATGATCACACTAATTCCACACAATTATCAATACTATTCATCTTCAAAACAGATAAATTGGAAATGTTCACCTTTTTGATCAAAAGTTACTCTTGGATCTTTTAACACAGTGGGGATGTAAAAGAAATCATGAAAAAGCAACTTAATATGCAAGACTGTAACTTCTATGTATGTCTGTTCACTCTATGCACTTTTCATAATTTTCTGACAGCATGATGTAGTTGACATTCCAAAACAATATTTTTATGCTGTTGCACAAGAGAGCGAGTCAGTTGATCAGTGCAGAAATTGAGCGGGTCTCAATGTTCCTCCTTGTCTTAATTATTTAAAAACTATTTATTAAAATAAATTTTTACTGCATGTTTTATTAGGTGCTATCAATTGAAGATTGATATCTAATGGGCAGTACAAACTGTGATCTACAACCAAATAAGTTTTTTTTAGTGTACATATCAAGTGTAAAATACAATCAGTAACTCATTCTGCTGTACTAGCAATTTCACCAGAGGATACAGAATTATCACCTCTAGAGGGCAGTAGATGTTTTTTTTCAGATATGAATTTTAAATACAGTATACATAGAAATGTTATATTTTTAGATGCAAATTTTTTTTAATATTCCTCATTAGGAAAAGATGAAGCCAGTTTTCTGGTTGTGTAATCCATGTTACATTCTACCACAAACATTCCAATTGCAACTGCAACATTTACAAAAAAAAAAAATTACAAGCCAAATATTTTTTAATAATTGCTGTAAATCATGTTGCTGTTGGGAAAATGGGAACCTATTGCGGTCCAGTAACATGGTCTCTTGCTAATACCACAAAACAATGGTATTGAGTGTGCTTTAAATCTACTTATTGCTATGACTAATCATTGATATAATTATTGTTATTAGTATTATTATTTTATATTATTATCATTTATATTTCCGAAATTGAAGTGAGAGATAGGTAGTCTTCCATTTATTACATATCAAATCTCAGGCTGATGTTCAGAATTCCTGATGTCATTTTACTGTGCCATCTATGGTTGAAGCATTTTATAACTAAATAATTTACTGTCTGTTCCCTAAGCCCTGTTTGCTATCCCTAAAATCATATAGTTCTTATAAATTGTCCTTTTATGTTTATATTTTAATATCAAGTTTTATGTGATAATTATACCGTAAAACCTTTAATTGAAGCCCACCGGGCTTAATCTCGAGATGAAGCCCATCTCGAATTGAAGCCCCCTCTTTAGTATGCAAAATTAGCTTAGAAAAGAAGCCCATGAGTTTCTTTTCAAGATAGCATAGGCTTCTTTTCGAGATTGTACAGTACATACACTGTACATGAATTTCAGAAAACAAAATAAATTAAATACAAGCTTGGTTTATACAGTACAGTAGTTTAGGTGATTTAATGCCAGTTAAATACACTCCATGATACAGATTGATGTTCCAGTAGCCTTATTTATGGTTTTATAGTACAAATTCTCAGAATTTACAGCATTCATTTTGAAAGAATCCCCCTCTTTACTTTACAAAAGTAGTCTCGAAAAGAAGCCCATCCAAAGTTCACAGGGCTTCAATTCGAGGTTTTATGGTATTCCCATATATGGGTATTATATTCCATCATCATGCTCATATATGGGTAAATCACAGGCAGCACAACACCAAACTCAAAGCAGTTAAAGATACACTGTATTGAGCATATAAACATTAACAATCTATTTCACTGTTTGAATTGCTTTGTATATTTACAATATTTAAATTAGAATGGGCAAATATTTAACAAATTACCAGATACTTGATGTGCCTATATATAGTCATGATGTGATGTCATCATGGCTAGGCATGTCACATGTTCAAATTTGGTCTGTGTAGGGCTTTTAATTGGCTGTTGATTTATTAAAGGAATTGAATTTGTTTTTATCTGCCATTGAAAGTTTATAATAGCTTATAATAATCCTTTAGGCGAGATTTTTTTTGATACCAATAATGATGATTTTTTTAAATAATTAAATTTCATTTTTAGCCAGTTAGCACAACGAAAAATGGAAATTTTAGAGTTTTTTCCTTTTTATACATCCTCCTGACGATCTTCAGTCAGATGAGGGCGAAATAAGTTCACTAAACAAGGTATTAAAAAAGTCTCGCCATAGTATGAGAAAATCAATCGTTTGATGCTTGGTTTCCTCACAGTTATTGGATCTAAATTTACAAGGCACACTGCCTTGCCATGAGCAGCTGACACGATTTCAGACGACTGATCTTGTGTTGGATCATTTTTTTTCTCAGACTGCCACCAATATTCGGCAGACTGGCATTTGGTCCGACAAGTGTGCACACAGAGCGAAACAAATTTTCCTTCATGGTAAATTATAACTGTAAACATCTAGTTGATGTAATCAAGGATTTATATGTGTACACATAAGTCCTTGATGTAACTCTAAATTGTTGTGGTGGTCAAAATAATTTCAATTTTAATTGTACACATATTACATATACATTTCACACATAATTGATTGTGCATTTAAATGCAATATTTGCATGTAGTTGTGGATTGGTCTATATTTAACTACCAGTAGCTACAGTATGTATGGTGTTACCATAGGGATACAAGTTTTGTTTTGTACCTGCATGGTACTACATATTTTGTAGGATGTATTTATTTTTGGTATAATGTGTAAGCATCTTAAATTCAATGCTTATAAAACAATTATTTAATGAGATGTCAATTTTACTTTCTGGTGATATTTCATAATGTATAAATATATGTTTGCATAATGTGAACATATTTGATTGATACCACTACATTGCAATTATATGACTTTCCCAGTAGGTTATAATGTTTTCATTGTATAAATATCATTTAAATTTGAATTTGAATATAAAAATGACAAGTAGGGCTATTTCACACCTTTGCAGCTTACTTGCACACTCGTGGGTATTTCATCTTCTTAGAAGATGAGTACCCACCCAAGGGCAGATTCGATCGGTGAAGTATGGTGCTTTGTTTCCTGGCAACAGCTATCACTGTAGACCAGTGTGTTTTCAATATTATAAAGTGTCATCATATAGCACTTTACACAAGATAACATATTTATTATTTTGAGGTATAGTACTAATTATTATATTTATATATTCATAGCATTGTTTTGTAAACAGGATTTTGAATAAAGTTTTGTTGATGAAAAAGATATAACATTACTGCAGAAAATTATCATTGGGCGTGTTCAACTGGTTCAGTTCGTTGACTACGAATTTTCATTGAGTGTTATTTTCATTCGATGGGTTCGTAAAATGACAAAGAAAATTAACGTAAACCAGAGTGCGTTAATCAGCGTTAAGTTATTCACGTGGCCAAAACAAACATGGCTGATTGGTCAGTTTATCAACAACATTTGCATTAATATAATTTTGATTAAATTTCAGAAAATAAAAATTATAATATTTATCCACACGAAGTCAAAACATAATTTAACAGAATTCAAAAACTGGATGAAAATGTTTTCTTTTTTATGAAAAACCCATACTGCCACAAGAAGCAATCTTGATTACACAGCATGTGTCGCGGTAACTATACAGCCATTTTGTTTTGTCGAGTATTTACAAGTTTTATATTTGACTGGTCGTCTTTGTTAAGTAGGATTGTACAACTGCGCAGGTGGGCGTGGTTTAACGAAGAACGACCAGTCGAATATTGCCATTTACTTAGATTTCATTAATCACAAAACTTGCATTTACATGAATTATTTTTAAATAATTCTTGTAAAAAAAATATAGATAAAAAAAAAAAATTAAAATTAAAAAATTAAATTAGTCAACTTTCAATAAACCATAGCTGATGTATATGGCTATCATTTATTATTGATTTATAGAGACACATAACTAGGAAAATTCAGTTAATTGGTCAGAAAATCATATTTCGTGTTCAAATTTTAGTTCACAGTAACTGAGGTACACGCAGTAAGAAATTCATATTTTTTTTAAAGCTTATTATATTTTACATAGCAGTATTCTTTAATATATTCGAAAAACGTAAGCACTTTCGACTAAAATTAGAAAAACATTTCGTCGCCAATTAATGATTTGTAACATTAAATATATTGGAAATGAAAATAACTTATATGTTTCGTATAAATTTGCCATTACACATTCTTATTTTTAAAGTATTGATCTGCTGGGTAGGAGATCTGTTTACCAAGATATTGTACCACATCATAAAAATTTTATAATTTGCGATGTAGAGCAATTTTTTTGCTGTTTTGTTTCAGAACCAAACAACAATATATTATATATAACCAACTACCGTATATAAAACCAACTATAATCAGTTTATTATTATCAAATTATTTGCTCTCATGTAAAACTGCAAACTGAATCGTTGCTAAAGACACATCACTTTCCGCAACTGGTTATTCACACGGCCCCAGGATCCAGGCACTCTCCACTCCTTACAAAAATACGTATACTGTACAATCATACGTATGCATAGAGTATCTACTCGAGTTAGAGCTGCCCTGGTCACGCAGACGAAACGGCGGTAGCAACAAGTATAACATATCATCCTGATCAGATATTATGTTACTAGAGCCCATTGTACGTGCCAAAAAAATTAACATACGATGCACTTCACACGCAGACGCGAACATACTCACCGAGAGATCGTTATTAATTTGAAATTTAAATATTTATTTATAAATTCTGCTATATTGAATCTTCTTTTGTGGTAACACTTAGGCCTATTGTTGTCAATAGTTAAAGAGCTGACGGTAAGATAATATAAGTGCCTCGCAAAAGCTTACGTAATGATTAGACAGGTCTCTTAAAATAAGCTGTCTGCAATGACAATGTACTTAAAGGATTGAGAACCTTGTCACTTAAGAGTGAAATAATTCATTTTATTTATTTGGCAAATATAAAAAGTAATACTGAGAATTGATTGGAACGACCATGCATTTGATTCTCAAACGTAGAAATTCTCATTGTAATGTGCGAATTCCGACTGAAAACATAAACAAAACTAAACTTTTAAAAACAATTATATAATAATATATTATTATAATTATACAGTAAACTTCCTGTTTAGGTCATGTGTTTCATTGAGACAAAGCAACAGTACAATAAATATTTATGTAATAATGAAAACAATAAATTATTTATATTTTAAAGGCAATGATGTGTAAATGCACGCTATGCCAAACATTAATTAAATATCACCATCTTAATTATTGTTTTATTATTATTATTATTATTATTATTATTATTATTGTTATTATTATTATTGTTATTATTATTACTACTACTACTACTACAAAAACTTTGGTTGATTGATATTGAAGGCAATGATAACTATCATTCCACAAATCAGATACACTTGACAAACCTCTAGTTCCTTAATAACGCTATTAATTAGTACGTTATGTTATCTTTAATGATTACATACATTATCAATAATTGCTATGATAATTAAAGTTAATAATTAATTTAGCAAACTCAGTACAACCCAAGAACTTATCGAAGACAATGAGCGAGATGAGACGGTGGCATGCAAGAGCTAACTCAGAGATAAAAACAAAGTCATATCTGCAACATTGTTGAGACTGTATCATATATTATCTTGAATTGTATTTAACTAAATCGATACAAGTGTATTGTTTTAAAAAAAGAAGTTTGTAGGCATATAATCTCAAACACCACCTGTTAACATGCAGAATCGTTCATATGCTCGGTCGAGACTATTGTGTCTAAACTTTGGTTGTAAGGCTTCTAATCCAGTAGAATAACACTGCAGCAAGCGAATATCTGTTCTCTCTGTATGGGTATACTGCGATGTTTTACAAACCTGCGTCAAGTTTACAGCCATGTTCGCTAACTTCGTCACACTCTTTATCCTGTTCCATGTGGCAGGTGGTGGGAAGGTTGTTAATGAGGTTGTTCATTGCCAGCCAGTAACATCCTGTTCCAATCGATGTAACATTGAGAAGAACTCTGGACAGTATTATGATCCGGGCGTTGGAGCATATGTCTTTCCATCGTATAATTGCTTCTGTGATCCTCTGTGTCGTCTTTATGGTGATTGTTGTCACGATTACGAGAATATATGTGCAAACTCTAGCAAAAACCTAAAAGACTTTCAGACGCAAGTTGATAAAGTGAATCATGGTGAATCGCACCAGCAATTAGAGAAAGTCGATTATCAGTTGAATGAGCCATCGCATAAGAAAATTCGATCTATGTTTGAATGTATTACTATTGAAGAGTATCCACACAGACCGTTTTGGACAACCAACAAATGTCAGCCTTCATGGCTTAATTCAGATGTTTCAAAACGTTGCTCCAACATCACAGAAGCGGATCTTCTCTCACGATTACCAGTCCTGAGCGACGATGGTCTGACGTATAGGAACGTTTTCTGTGCTCAGTGCAATGGCAGAACGACTGCCACATTTTGGAATACAGAAGCAAGATGTCAGAATGTACCACCAGATAATGCTACCGTTGATCCAAACGCGTTGGCACTCTATCTGAAAGATTGTGTGACGTTCTTTACGACAAAGAGCGCGCCTCCACGATACTGTCTGAGGGTGGAGGACACTTGCGACCATTCAAAACTCGATGCCACCAAGAATTTTACTAAACTATCGAGAGCTTGTTTTGAGAATTACCAGTACCCGGTTATTTATAATCAGAATGGTGGCTCCACTCAGATATTCAAAAACAGTTTCTGTGCTGAATGCAACGGCATTGATATATCACGTGAGTATTGTCCATCTTCTCGAAACAAAGAAATAGCGAATGTTGATGAATACAGGTATTTTCTTAACGAAAAATTGGATTATAAATATTCAGTTATCACAGATTTCAACACACGTGATAGTAATCACGTGGTAATCATGGACCATTCCTCTGGTAATGTTGTTCCAGTTGTGATCGAGTGTCCAGATGGTAAGGTCTATGATCCTTATGCAGAAGTATGTCGAGAGATCTACTGTGGACAAAGTTACATGCTCGTTGGAGATGAATGTGTTGAGGATAGTCGACCCAGCGAATATTTTCCGATGATTTCAAATAACACAATAAAAACTAACGTAACTGAAATTACATTTCGACTGACAATTGTTGTGCGATTTGAAATTACATCTGACAACCTAAACCAGACATTTAAAGAACTTAACAATTTTCAGTTACTGAAAGACAGCCTAAATATGTCACGTATAAACATTACCTTATATAATGATACTGTTCATATTGTTGGAGAGATTTTTAAAAATTTCTCGACAAATTCTACAACTTTGCAGATTACAAAAGCAAATGTAACCATTTCAGGAAAGGCAATTGTACACTTGACCACAGCCGCCAGAGAATACATTGACATAGCAAAGAACCTGACAACAATTATCAGTAGTTTAGCACACTCAGTTGATATATATGACGTCACAATCTACGTGGACAGCACTGAGATTGAATTGCCCAATACTGATCAGAATGTGGTTCCTAATATTGAAGTTTCTAACATTAATCAATTCAATACTTTTCTCCATGAATGTCAGACTGGAGTCATCAGGGTATACCGCGTAGTTGACGTCACATATATTCCACAAGATGGCTGTGTTTCTGTTTTCGTCAACAGTTCAGAAACCGAATATTCCTGCACAGAGTCTTATATTTACAGTAATGAAAATATCAATAATACCTCTCAGAAAAATGATGCTGTTTTTGTTTGTGACCAAGTTTACAAAATGGACGACTCTTGTCGCCGTATACACTATAATAATACATCATATACGATTACGGATGACGGGTCTGTCCATCTTGAAGATGGTTCTATTTATGAGAAAGGTGATTATATAAAGGTTGGTGATGATCAAATCGAAGTTTGTACCGAATTTGATAAAGTTCAAGAGGTTTATTACGTGATATTTTTCGATTTTAATGACGTTCAGAAATGTATTGCTTTCATGTGTATTAGTATTTCTATGTCCGGACTTACATTGACGATCGTTACGTATTCGTTAATAGCTGAATTGCGTACCTTGCCTGGTCAGTGTATCATATGCTTAGCTTCAACAACATTGGCTGGTCAGTTGATTTTTGTCTTTGGAATCAACACAGACAACGCTATAATGTGTACAACTTTTGCGATTCTCCTTCATTATTTCTTTTTATCAAGTTTTCTGTGGACTAATGTCATGGCTTATGATCTTTATAAGACCTTCGGTAAGAAAAAAATATCTCTACGTCACCAAAAGCCCAAAAGCAGGCTCCGCAATTATTGTTTATATGCATGGGGTATACCACTTGGTATTATTATAATATGTGTAATACTTTATTTAAGTAACCTCGGTTTTTTTGGATACGGAACTCACTACAGCTGCTGGATATCCAGGGCTCTCGGCTTCTTAGTAGCTTTCCTGGTACCACTGATGCTCATTCTTTTAGTAAACTTTTTTTTGTTTGGTAAAACTGTTTATGCAATGCGAATAAATCGTCGATCTATACATGTGCACAGAGATTGCCAAGCTAACACAAGTAATCAAAGTGGACTAACTGTGTACATCAAAATGTCGACTGTGATGGGATTCGCCTGGGTTTTTGGTTGCATTGCAGCTTTTACAGACACAGACCCCCTCTGGTATTTCTTTATAATCTTCAATGGATTACAGGGGCTCTTTATTTACGTCTCATTTGCTTGCAACGCAAGAGTGCGAAAACTAATTCGTCTAAAGTATGCCAAGTATATGCATAACCAACATGAAACAGTCAAATCTCCTAGAATCAGAGAAAGAGTTTCGATCGTAAGTGTGCGAAGTACGTCCACAATTTTGATGGGTCTATCTGAGACGAATATTGACATGGATCTTAGAGAAAATCCTTTAAAAATTGATTCTGATCTGCAGCCATCTAACGTTTCCAACTGTTGAGGTAAACGGGAAAATAGAACAATCGATTCTCCAGTTAGTTCAATGACTGAATCGTTGTACAGCTCGTTTGTAGAACTACTTTTAAGCTACGCTAAGCATCCTTCTGCGACCTGGGAATGGCCCACCACATTAGCCGGTAGTTGCTGATTGTTAAGTTGGCCCTGTTAGTACATATTGATGAAATTGATCAGATTCACCATTATCGTTACCACATGTTACAGTTCAGGTGTTAGTTAAAAATTTGAGTTATTTATAATTTAGCTTTCCGATAGTTTAATGCCAATTCTAGTGTATAATTCAAAATATGAATACTCATAATTCATTTAATAGTGCAATGGTTCATTATACATGTTATTAATTCAGACGCTTCATTAAATAGTAAGTTAAAATATTACTGGTAACAACAATATCATTTTACCCATATAAATTTATTTAATGGTTGTCTCAAAAACAATACAAATGAAATGCACGACGTGCTTCGACGCAACGCGCAAGTGCAAGAATGACGAGGTTTATAATCATATATATATATATATATATATATATATATATATATATATTACATTACTATAAAAAAGCAACTGTTGTAATGGTAATAATAATAATAACGATAATGATGATGAAGGTGTTGAGAATGATGAGAATGATTATAATAATGATGATGAAATGATGTGATAATGATGATGGTGCTGCTGATATTGATGAAGATGCTATTATTAATGATGATGAGGATGATAATCATGATAATCATGATAATAATGATGGTATATTACTTCTATTCTGCTTTGTTTTGTTATGTTTTTTTTTCTTACCCATAAATGCTCGAATAAGTGCCGCTCTCGAATAATCGAGAGTAATACATGTGTGTAATGAAACACTTGAGAAACAGGGTTTTAAATACAATGTATACAGTGTTAAAATCATGAAAATAAAGACACAATCATTTCTTTATAAACGTTTATTTACGATGACGTAGGACTTATGAACTACGGGAATACGTGAGATAGGTAAAGGAACGGGCATGGAAAGCACCGCACTGAAGAATAAAAAAATTATAAGCGCAGGGCGCTTATACGAACATTTACGGTATTTCTGTTTGGTGAATGGGTTCATCGTCAACTTAGAATATCAGGCCCGTGCCGTTACTTACTTTGTGGGAGGTTCGTTTCAGTGGAAAGTGGACCCTTTGGAAACCAGTATAAAATAAACGTAATATTGTTAGCTGGGAAAGCTTAAGAAATGCCGACTTGAAATACTTCTGGCTTGTATGATTAGGCTTAGGTTTTATTATTAACAAACGGTTTACACAGTTTGTGATAGGGTGGAACCAAATTAGTGATAATGTATGTTATATTGATATTAATTTTCCAACTGCGTGTGGTAAAGATGTTAAAACACGTATTGTTAATTGTTATGGTCCCACGAATGCGAGTGTCAAAAATAATCCCCTTTTGACAGAAAAATTCTACTGTGAAATTATTGAAGCAATTGACATACCTAGTAGACATGATTTATACATTTTAGGTGACTTTAATGCTGTTATAGGTAAAAACTGTAAAAGTGATCCTTTGACACTTGAAAATGTTGGGATATACTCACATGGTAAATGTGCCAACAATAATGGTAAAGAACTGATCAATTTTGTGGTTAATCATTCTCTTTTTATATGTAATACTGCCTTCAAGCATAAAGTCTCTCATATTACAACACACGTAAGTTGGCTAAAGGACTGGACACATGGTAAACAATCAAAAGTAACCAAGCCCCTTTATCGCCAGATCGATTACGTTATTTGTAGATCTGTCTCTTATACACATCTAGATGTGTATAAGAGACAGGTATATATATGTATGTATATATATATGTATATATATATATACATATATATATATATGTATATATATATATGTATATATATGTATATATATATG
>NW_022710960.1:334420-343743 GCF_011630105.1 Anneissia japonica
GTCTTAACTTAAATCTTAACTTAAATAGGTAAAGTATGGTATGGTATGTAATTAGAGTGAGAAGACACAACATCGAATAGACATTGCTCCTATGAGATGGCCAGATATCATTTTCAAATGATGGCTAAATAAAATAATAATAATTATTATTCGGGAAATTAATCTCAAAATCGAGTTGCCGTCCCCGGAGTTGTCAATGACGTCCCCGGGTGACGTCGTATGATTTGTATGCGATTTTTACAAATTAACCCCAAAGTAAAAAATAGTTGAGCCATGTAGTACCTTGCAAATAAACCCAGAAACCCAGTAGTTTGTTGATTGTTTATTGGTAGCGTCCCTTCGCTGTCAAAAATAGTTTTTTGGCAGTTGCGTCCCCGGGTGACATCGTGAAGGCATGGTAATGCTGGTTACGATTTGGTGGCACATCGATTTAATATTCTCATTCATCTGGCATGTAAGTACAAATTCATGCTTATATTTTACACATTTTTATAGCTTATGGTGATATAAATTTAATAAATAGACAAAGAACCTGCAATTCTACCCATACACTTAAATTAGTGTAGGAAACTAGATCGTGATTATTCACCGGACGTGCCGTCTTGATCCAAAATAAGGACGTCGGTACGATGTTTCTTTTAAAAAAATAAAAAATTACGATGAATATTCTCAAAATTCTACAATGCACGGAACTATAATTAGTATTTCATTCATATACAAATAGTAAATAGGAAGAAAGTATTATCGTGCATGATAGGAAGGTAAAACGTTCCCAACGTTTTTTAACAATATTGCGCGGGCCGGATTAACGTCTTTGGCGGGCCGGAGTTGGCCTGCGGGTCGGGGTACCGGCGGTATTGAGTCTCAATAAGAAATATATTTTACAGCGCCCTCTATAGCATGGATAAGTTATTTCTGACTGTTGTTCCAGTCCCTTTCGACTGACATAAGTAGTATCGCAGGCGATGAATCCTACACACAATAAAGTAAACACACTTGGTTGGCGGAACTAGGCCTACTAATTTATACGATGAAATGGAACACGAATACAAAAATACGACCGATAACATATCTGATATAATTGGCGGCTCCGATTCTGGATTTCGTTTCGAAGTGCCTTTTTTTTTAGTGATTTTTGTTGTTGGACTCGTTGGGAATTTTATCGTTTTTCTTGTCTATTCAAAAAAAAAATATCGGAAGAGCAATGCTTCTCTATACATTCTCAATCTAGCAATTGGTAAGTTCAGCGTCTCATAATTTCAGTTAATTTCGGAGGTCTCCAAAAGACAATTTTCTAGTGGTAGGCCTACATATATTTCGTAATTTCAGTTAATTGCGGGGTCTCCAAAATTTGTTAGTGGTAGACATTCCGTTTTTAAGTTCAAGGTCAATAATAAAGCAGTCTTCTACGCTACTAATATTATCAAATTGAAATATAGATTTTATCTGCGATCCAGTACATCCTATTCGTATTCGCGCTATAATTGATCTAGCCATATTAAAGTATGAATCCCTCACTTGGGAAAACCGACAATTCATACTTAATTGATCATTCGTATTTAACTGACTATTCGTACCTAACTGATCATTCGTACTTAATTGATCATTATTACTTAACTGATCATTCGTACTTAACTGATCATTATTATTTAACTGATCATTCGTACTATTGGTTCTAAGCATTGATATTTTTTTGTTAAGTTTATTATATATTTGTTCTTATTTTTATCACCATCATCATCATCATCATCATCATCATCAACACCACCACCAATACTACCGTCCTCGTCACTGTCTTTACCATTATCATGATGACCATGATAATGATGACCTATCATCATTATCATCATCATCGTCAACATTATTGTTAATAATTGTAATATTTAACAGACTAACAATTTTATGACGTGGATCATTCTCGTATACAGATCCCTTTAATTTATTAATAGACTCGATATCGATTGCGAACGATTTTATGACGTCCCATGCTCTAATTAATAAATTAATAAAGCTATGAAAAACCCTGAGAATATTAATTATCATTAGCTACCACACATCGCATAATGAGCAAAAATTACCCTTGGCCTCAATCCCATGGGCCCTCAAGGCAGGAGTTAACATACAAAATAGACATCGTAATTATTTATTGTTTAAGGAAGTATCGTTTCATAAGCCACTGGTACAATGACTAAATTAATAAACGCATCCTATCATTCGTAGTTGTAACAGTTATTAATATTAAATTGAAAGTTAGAATGAGAAAAATAAAATTATTCTTACCAATTATCCTTTAAATTGATTGGTAATCAATTCAATGATTAGGTCTATAGTAAGTGGACACAAAGGCAAACTGACTAGTTTTTATCTGCCTCATTGGAGGTTGCTAAGATACGGTATTCAATGTTAATTGTTATAATCTTTTATGGCACGCATAAGCTTTTCCATAAAGGATATTCCCCATTCAAAACTCAAATCCGTGACATCCTTTGAGATATTTTGTTACTGGTTCAACCTCATCGTTACTCAATTTACATTTCATCTGTCATCTGAATAACCGAAGAGACACAAGCAGTTGTCTCGTGCATTATGTATGGCCACACAGGACCACTAAAAATAAGGTCTTTGTACTTTTGTGTGTTATCCTTAGTGTTTTACAACAAAATCCAATTCAATACAACCACCCTCAACACCATATCACTACTAAGTACATAAAGTCATTAATGTTTAAACAAAAAATTATTGTGATTAATATTTCGTACCATTCTCTAAAATCCGGGTTCAATCATTCAGAAGAAGTGCAAGTAATCATTTTGATAAATGGATCTTCAAAATACCAGGGTAAATTTAGTTACTATTTTATTCTGAGATCAGATTCAGATATTTATTACGTCAAAATGTCAGTGCATCATGATAATTGGTTTCCAAACTGTATTAGACAAAATAACATCAGATGACGCATTGATTATAAATATATATAATATATATATATATATATATATATATATATATATTATATATACGGTATATATTGATATATAACACTTTGCGTTATATTTTATAGGTGATATCTTCACCATGATTGTGGTAGCCTTCCACATAACTGAGTTCTACTCGTTCACGTGGCCGTTTCTATGGCGACACGATGTTCAATGCATTATCCATCGTTACTGTCGCTACCTCTGCTTCCACGGAACGGTTTTCACGTTGACGGCGATTGCTGTTGACCGTTACGTCGCCGTCTGTGACGTCATGCGATACAAATTAAAATTCACGCAAAGGAGAACAAACAGAATCATTGTTTTGGTGTGGATCCTGGCGATATTTGCTTCAGCACCTGCCGTACTCATGTTTCAGGTTAGTATTTGTAACAATTGTGATTCATATTAAGTTTGTATGCAATGAACGCGTAATTAGGCCTAATCTCATCAATCATATTATTTATGCACTGTGTTCTTGGATAAAATATATCCATTTTGGTATGATGGTACAGTAACACTAACAAAGGTTGAAGATACGCAATTACCATTGCTATTATATACATATTATTTTTAATCTGGCGTTGTGGGGTATAGGTCAATACAATAATTAAATGTTGATTCGTAGGTATCTAAAAGGAAATTTTTCTGAGAATCATTATACATTAATGGGCACAATTTAGACTCAAAGTAGAGCAACCGTCGAAAGTATATCATATGTTATTATTAATTTTTATTTTCCACATCATTGGTTCAGAATACGTAACAATTATGACAATAAGGTTCGCTATGATGCTCCTTTATTCAGGGGCGGGTGGGTACACAACATATTCAGAATAGATAAGTGAGAGCGCTAATTTCAATATATGCCTTGAAATTCAAAATTTAGTGGCAAAACAGGGGGGCGTGCCCCTACCTGGATCCGCGCCTGTTATTTCATTAGAGATCCAAATCTTTCAAATAGTATTTTTAATAACACTTTTCAAAATTTTATCCTGAACTTAAAATTTTAAAGGAAAATTATTTCTTAATTACTTCTTGTATATTTTATTACTTTTTGTACGTTGTATATTGCCTTCGGTATTTTTAGATTGTTTTATTCATTATTGTAGGAATTGCTTTTATCATTTTGGTCATACCTTTTTTTTTCCACTCTTAATAACAATGTAGTTTATGATCTCTTTGTAGTTGTAAGCTTTCTTCATTGAATGTGATTTTATCCTGGTTAAATAAATTACACTAAAAAAAAATAGTAATTATATAGGCCATTACGCTGATTGATGTCTTCATCCAAAGTATTTTGTAGATTATACAATACACAGAGCTCAGTTTTATTAAATTTTTGAGATTTGTGCTTCTTATTCCTATGAGTTTTAAAGGAATAAGAAGCATAAAATAATTCTGAAATGCCTGGCATAACAACAATTAATAACATTACAGTTTGATGTTCAAAATTTTAGAACCAATCAATAACGTAATCTCGAATACAACTATCAACGTTGTGGCGACGTTTTTTCATGGAGTTATTCTCACTAATAATTAAATTTGCTTATACGTCATTTTCTGAGTGGCGTAACCTAACCAAAAAAAGTTTTGTGTTTATTGTTGTAGACGTATAATACAAACGATTTTAAATAACAGGTGCCTACAACAAATAGTACTCCCGAAAGCCCTTCGTTGTTTAAAGTTGTCACAAAGTATATTTTTGTGATTTTACTTATTATTTTCTTTTTATATATTAGAGCAAATACGAAGCCGGGAAAGACGAATACGCTGATGTCAAATATGCTGGACAGATACCATTTGCTTGCAAAGTAGTTTATCCATCAAACTTACCTTGGTTCAGCACCTTCAAAGCATTTTACTTCAACATATTTTTATTCTTTGTGCCTGTGATCATCATAGCAATTCTGAATATAAAAATCGTGCTTTTTATGCGTAGGTACGTACGCGAATCAATCATAGACTCGCGCAGCACAAATAATCTGTACCGATCGCACACCTCAGTGAAGCTACATTGGAAAATGGCGAAACTTCTCGTGTTTGTTTCTATCGTGTATTTACTCTGCTACCTTTTGTTTGTGTTGTATCAAATACTGTCCAAATATGCGGAGATGCCTACCAACCTAAAGAATCTCGCAATTGTTTTACCGTATGCAAATAGCTGCGCTAATCCTGTTATTTATTCACTCTTCAATGCAAATTTCCGCAGAAAATTTTTCACAATAATTGGGAAAAAATTTATGTGGAAAAGAGCAACTAAAAAGTCCAGACAAAATACACTTTATATTCTAAACTTAAATTAAAAAACAAATGCAACGTTTTATTGTATTATTTATAACTTATTTTATCAGGATAATAATTCAATAATAATTACACAGTATAAATATAGTATTAAACATTGTTTTTTCCCCTAAAATTCACAAGAAACAAAATGAATGAGCTTTAAAATCATGTTATCATAAATATAGTTTTATATAAAGGTTTATCTTTCTAATCGAATAGGTAGTAATTCACATGAGACGGAATGTATGCTCAATGGGCCACTAAGCGTAAATCATTCTGATCTGATCTCAGCAATCAGAACAGGGAAGTGAACACGCGTACGTCCAATAAACACGCATATTTACGTACATTTGCGATGTCACTTTGTTGGACCTTAGCAACATTATCAAGTCCGGGGGTGGGGGTAGTCGAAAAGTCCATTGGATATTATTCTGTAGCGATGTCATTTTGTGGGACCTTAGCAACAAGGCAGTTTCCGCCGCACCACGTTAACCTTAACGCTAACGGATGACGTCATAATGTATTCATCTTACGTTGCGGAGTACGTTAATTTCAGGATTTTACGTGATCGACGTACGTTAGTCACGGGTTTGCGCATGCGTATTTCGATTTGTTTACAAAAGGGGTGGAGCTATCGCGCTGCATGTTGGGTACTAACGTTAAAGTCAAGGTTAACGTCGTGCGGCGAAAACTACGGTACCTAATATCAAGCCCGGGGGTGGGGGTAGTCGAAAGGTCCATTGGCTATTATTCTGTAGCGTGTGATAACGTGACGTAGCAAAGTGTAGATATACGAATTTTGCTTATTGACTGAAACTGCACACTTTGTATGTGATTTATTATGTGCATAATATTTGAATAATAATCTTTATAATTTCACCTTGAATTTATATATCCTTTATAGGCCTAGTTAAAATCACTTCATACCCACTTAGTTTGCCATGTAGCGCCTCTTTGCTTAACCTTCTCCCTATTAATACACCCCATTCCACCCCCTACTTTGTATAATTTTTGTATATGAAAAATTCGAAAGAGGAAGAATTGCCTCTCCAATTAACAAACATGTGACATTCCTAGTCTATTTAATCTAAGGATTTAGTAATAAAACGTATTCAAATCTTTGAAATTGATTCCTTGTTTATCTGTTACGTGATTTTTTTTTTCAAATCGTACCGTACACTTGAAATGTCCACACCATCAAGATTTCTGTGACAATATAATTGTCACTCCCCCTCCCCCAGGCAAAAAAAAATGTGCCACAGTGTCCCGGCCCTCAGAACACGTACTCTTCAGGTCTTTGTCCTCGTGGACAATACAGATTGTCACAGAAAAATGGTGGAAAATTGTACAGAATGTATTGCACATAATAGGCCTATGCATGATGGCATAACGCCCTGACATACATGCAACTTAGACGGCGTACACAGAAGCTGTTACTTTAACATCAACAGCTTGAATTACAATGGTTTAAATGGTTCGTAATTAAACTGTCATACATAGAAAGAGTACAGAATTTGTTAGTGTCAGAAATGGTGAATAACAGCTAAGTTTATGTCCATCAATATAGTCTAAATGTCCAAATCGTCGCTCACATCACGAACTAACACAATCAAAGTAGATTGTGTTAGTTCGTGAAATCACAGTAGCGCGTCAAAACGAGCGCGTATTGGTTGTCAAGCAAATTTGTATTCTTTACCACACAAAAAGTCCTTAACGACAACAGCGCGTATTTTGACGCGCTTTTTTGATTTCACGAACTAACACAATTGAATTTAATTGTGTTAGTTCGTGATGTGAGCGACGAAATGTGTCATAATTAGAATACGACAGCTTTCGTAAAAAGTGTCAGCCGGTAGCTTTGTAAAATATTTTTTATGAATTAGGTTATAGCTGTTACATTAGATTGGTACAAAAATACTAATAATATAATGATGATGATGACGATGATGATGATAATATAATCATAGGATAATAATAATAATCATAATGACAATAATCATTATATAATAATAATAATAATAATAATAATAATAATAGTAATAAATGTTAATACTGATAACAAAAAAAATGTTAAGCTTTTTCATATATAGATAATAGGATAATAACCATAATGATGATAATAATTATTATATTAATGATTATGCGCTAAGCCGAACTTAAGAGGATCTTTTGTGTTATTTTCCCCTTAACTTAATTGTTCTCCAATTTCTCCATGTCTAAGTTCCCCTTAAGGTAGGTTTTAGTAACATAATATTAATAATAATAGCAATAAATTATAATACTGATAAGAAAAATAATTAGGCCTTATTATTATTATCATTTTCTCATATATATGATAAGCCGTAGGTCTATATGTTGTTTGGCAGTTACACACACTTAAAAACGTACGAGAAGGCTTATGAGATATTCATTGTGACCATGATTTATATCAATTCCAATTGTTTTTTTTTTTCATTCCAACATATTGTCTTCGTTGAATTTACTACTAAATCCTTCGATGAAGATCAATGTGCCGAAAGTTCAATAAAATGTGTTAGTCTGTAAAGTGTCGATGGTCTAAAATTTACTGACGAAGAAAATATGTTTGTTTAATTTTATTAAAACTAATTTCCTTTGTGAATTTCGTCAGGGTCCTGGAACAGACAGGGCCGGCGGAACGTTTTTCAAAGTGGGGAGTGGGGGACTAGCATGAAGTGGGGCCCACTATAGCATTTCTTCCGGTCATACACAAATCTTCATAGACATATATTTTCTGCCAAAACGTCGGAGGTGGGTGGGGGGGTGTAGGTGCCTCCCCCCACCCGGCCATGATAGATTCATGGGGGAAAATTTTATGAAATTTCAAAAAATTGTACTATCAGATCGTATGGGGCTGACAATGAGATTGATCCTTCGCTGGCCCATTGTCGACCCCTCTTCAAGGCGCCTGGCAACAGTGGGTTCATATTTGTCCACCGGGAGAATTTTTCCCCCTAATTCCCCGCTGACAACTGCTTCAGTGGCGTATGTGATGTGTGCTCGTGTCTTTCCATGTTGACATTACTGATTCTATCAGAACTGGCTTATTATGCCTAATTGCCAGCTAAAACTCATTTAGCTGGCAGCTACCGTACCGTATATAATGAAAAGACTAGTATGCAGAGTAAAAAAAGCATGCACGGTGATATTCAGTAGATAAGTTGAACGAACGAAACAAAGGCTGTTCAAAGTCGTTAAAAAATGTGACTAGGTCTATACATAAAATTCTCAGACGGAAAATAAAGAAAAAAATCGAATTAATATATTGGTTGCCATGGTGATTAGGCCTATCAACTTCTACCTATTGTCATTATTCATCATTTATGTTCGTGATCTCTCAAACTGCATGCACCAACATAACTAGGCCAATATTAACATTTTAAATTTCAATTTGAATTAATGTATAAATTGATTGCCATAGTTAACTTCTACCTATTGTCATTATTCATCATTTATGTTCGTGATCTCTCAAACTGCATGCACCAATAGCTATATCAAAACATTTCAAATTTCAATTTAATAACGCTCCAAAGGCCATCAAGTGTTATCCGCAAGATATGCCTACAAAATACACAACGGAAACTCTTCTTAATATACAACCACCCAACACACGCCTCCTCCACCACCCCCACCACCATGACATAAAGAAAGTTAAAACAAATTGTGAGAAGAAGGGAAAGAATCTAAAGTCATGGGAGCAGCAGTTCTAATATCACAAGAAGAAAAGTAGGCGGGATCAAGATTTAGGGAGTATGACAAACTAATTGATAAAGGAAGAAATAGTTGAGAGAACGACCATTTAGGACTACAACACATCATCATTATAATCGAGCCCGTATTTAATTTTCTATCCATCTTTTTGGAGGGCTCCATTTAGATGAGCAGTGTTTCAATTATATTGCACATTAAACATACAAACAAAATGTGATTTTACCCTGAGATCTAGTGACGTAATATTCCGATTTACGGGTGCACTTATCCTCGTGCCACACTTATCGACAGTCATAATGGTTTACTCTTGTTTTTTAGTCATCACAGTACTTC
>NW_022710960.1:344009-373111 GCF_011630105.1 Anneissia japonica
TTATTACACCGTTGATCCTTGGATAAAATATTGTTCTGGTTTTTCACCAAAGCTTGCATAATCACCGCTTGCTGTCGAAGCATTTGCATAACTGACGCCATCTCATCATCGGATGACTTGACCTTCGGGTCAACGGCGCATGCGGTCGTCGCAGGCTTAGACCTAGCCAAAATTCCAGGCCTAGGCTCGCTACTGACTTTTGAGGTACTAGCTAGCGTATTCATACCTCCCAAAATGGGACCAATCAAGTCCCCGTTATTCTCATCATTGTCCTCTGACAGTGACATGACTTTATACTGAAAAATATACAAACTGTTAACTGGAAGAAATAGGCCTAGACCCTAGACTGATTCGAAAGTACGTCGATCGTCGAAAAACACGTACGGCTGATCGTCGATACGCATGCGCGCATCTCATGGAAACACTGGATCCGGGGGAGAGGGAATAGAATCCAACTTAACGAAGACGACCAGTCGAATAGAAAACTTGTTAAATACTCGACAAAACAAAATGGCTCCATAGTAATCGCGATACACGCTGCGTAATCAAGATTGCTTTAGCTTGTGGCACTATGGGCTTGTCGTAAAAAAAAATATTTTCATCCGGTTTTTAAATTCTACAATTATTTTTTGACTTCATATGGGTAAATATAATATTATAATTTTTATTTTCTGAAATTTAATCTAAATTATATTAACAAATGTTGTTTCTAAACTCACCAAATCGGCCATGTTTGTTCTGGTCACTTGGATAACTTAAAGCTGATTAACGCATGTTTACGTTAATTTTCGTTGTCAACGAAGTCTATTTTACGAAACCACCAGTCGAATGAAAATAATACTCAACGAAAAATCGTAGTCAACGAAATGAACCAGTCGAATACGCCCAAAGAAAATAAAAACTTCAAATTTCAGATAAGATCAATATGGGCACACACTTTCGACATGCGCAGTGAAAAATACGAAACGGTTTAATTTATTCATATACGGGCGTTTTAATGCTCAGAATGTTCTTATCAAGTAACGTGTCTAGGCCTACGTCCTTCATAAAATCTTTAACAATTTTGCAATTCACCGAAAACAATTAACTGCTGATTTATATAGAAAATCAAAACAAGTTTACTTTTCGCTGACTGACATTTTCTTTATTACTATATTTGAAATGTATTTCGAATTTATGTAACATATAGATCTATCTTGAGTTACTTATCAATTTTTTTTTTTTATTTATTTTTTTTTTTTTGTGTTTTGTTTTGTTTTTGTTTTTTAGGGTTAATGTTATCACTGTTAGATGATTTTAAAAAAGTGTCACACAATTGCATATTTCTGTGAAAAAAAGACTCTTGTCATTGCTGTAATTACTGAACCATTGCCGATATAAAAGTTAACTAAGCTAGTATAAAGTAAAAGCCAGACCAAAACTAATCCATTATTGATTGAGAAAATAATAAACATCAGTAGAATCGTCGAGTTTTAAAAACGACATAAATTTTCGTTGATCCATGAGAATCCGACCGTAATGCCAATAATCTGAAGAAATACTGGGCCAACATAACTTTCAAATTATTTGAATCAGCAGTTGATCAGCGGCGATTTTAAGACCAAACATTAAGTGTACGTCATAATCGTTTATGTGTGTGACTCATTAATGTGACATTACGCTAATCTTACCAGCATGATTCGTGTCTGCAATCAACTTCATCAAATTCGATATCAAGTGATTGCATTTAAACATAACAAAATTATCTGATATTGT
Organism: Anneissia japonica; assembly: GCF_011630105.1. Lineage (NCBI taxonomy): Eukaryota > Metazoa > Echinodermata > Crinoidea > Comatulida > Comatulidae > Anneissia > Anneissia japonica. The sequence continues at coordinate 345,765 of NW_022710960.1, forward strand.
TATATACAATTCAAGTTAATTGAACATGAATATAAAAACGTTTAAAGTATATACGGGTTATATTATTATTTAATCGCGTTACATACCGGTATTACCTGTAAAGAAATAGGCCTTAGTAAAATTGATTACAATTGTTGCTGTTGTGATAGCGATTTATTGAATGTATGTCATCACGACCCACATACAATGTAACAACGGAAAGCAAGTAGTTGAATAAATAACACGTTAATGACAATGAGAAGTCTGTATCACGAGCATCTCTCTGTTTATTCACAGTTGTTACTTACTTGGTTACTTAACATACTTGCTTACTTCTTACTTGCTTGCTTTGCTTACATATTACATATTCACTCTTCGATACTGACTTATTTATTGGCGTTTCATAGCAGTATGGTAAGAAAAGACATTGTTTTTCTGATTTGTTTTCTTCCATACAATTTTCCTATCTTGTGCACAGGGTTTTCCTTTTAATTTTCGCCCTCGACTCATAACATTTCACAAGGCATGATTCGTGTCTGCAATCAACTTCATCAAATTCGATATCAAGAGTGATTGCATTTAAATATAACAAAATTTATCTCAAATTATTATATACAATTCAAGTTAATTGAACATGAATATAAAAACGTTTAAAATATACCAGTTATATTATTATTTAATCGCGTTACATACCGGTATTACCTGTAAAAAAAAATAGGCCTAGGAAAATTGATTACAATTGTTGCTGTTGTGATAGCGATTTATTGAATGTATGTCATCACGACCCACATACAATGTAACAACGGAAAACAAGTAGTTGAATAAATAACACGTTAATGACAATGGGAAGTCTGTATCACGAGCATCTCTCTGTTTATTCACAGTTGTTACTTACTTGGTTACTTAACATACTTGCTTACTTCTTACTTGCTTGCTTTGCTTACATATTACATATTCACTCTTCGATACTGACTTAGTTATTGGCTTTTCATAGCAGTATGGTAAGAAAAGACATTGTTTTTCTGATTTTTTTTTCTTCCATACAATTTTCCTATCTTTTGCACAGGGTTTTCCTTTTAATTTTCGCCCTCGACTCATAACATTTCACAAGGCTATAGACACATTGAAAATACACTGAAACTTCAGCATCAGGTTCTTCAACGTAACGAACTCTCAATTCACTAATTTCTTTTTATCGATGTAGTCATATAGTTCGAGTCACACCGACGTCGAATTGGATTTCCTGTTATTTGGGTTTTTTTATTTTTATTTTTATTTTTAACTTAGAATTCATTTTTGTTTTTCGTGTGCTTCATATTTTTTTTACTGATTTTTATTGTAATTTCAACATTACTTCTCATTAACATTATGGCATTGAGGAAAAGCCATGCTCTCTTTTACAAACAGACATTAAGTCTTATTCTTTGTTTTAATAATATAATTGTACAGGAATATATTTCCGGATCAAACGTAAGTAACCGAATAATAATTATTACGAGATGGTTTTATAGCAGTTCATGCACCTTTATAGCAGTTGACGCATTTTTAAAACAGTTATTTTATGTGTTTCTAATTGAAAGTGGAATAACCGTACATGATCACCAACGACAGGTTGGTAAAACTTAAAAGGTTTAGTCACGTAATGAACAGTTAACGTTTTCTTCTCTCTGATGTGATGACAGAAGGTATGAGGAGACAACGCCAAGTATAGGCCTATCCGGCACAATCTGAACCAAACATGCTATATTATATATAGATGGACAGCAATTTAACTATTAACACACATAAGTTGAACCGCTAAAGTTCTCGTTCATGTTTTGAACTTCTTAAATGCCCCGAAGGAACAAATATATTTGTAATTAAAAATATGTATGTCTTGATCAATGGCTAAAAGATCTGCGTTCTGCGGTGCTGTTTTGATCTAGTATTGCCATACCAACAAGGACATTTACAATCGTCGAATTTTAAGTAGACGATTGCAGATGAGTGTAATTTATCCTAACAAACGTATGATGTATATCGTGGTGCAGCAAGACATTTTATAAGATACGCTTTCCTTTCCCAAGTAGATCTGCAGAAAGTGTTACAAGTAATTATTTTCCTAACACAACGTAACTGATGCTGTATATCGTGCTGTAAGACATTCTTAAAATACGCTTTCCATATGAAATAGATCTGTAGAAAGTGTTACAAAAAATTATGACTAAATCACCACTTGACAAACCCCATCGATTGTCCATGGAGGTATTGTAGTAAACTATACAAACTCGTCCATCAATTACTGTAAAGGTAGGCCAACATCATAACCCAAGTACACTAATTCCATTGATCTGTCCTGATGCAAACTTAATGGTATAACGCTATTCTTGTATAGCTAGATACGAGTATATTTTTTTCATCGATATATGGATATGGAATTGTCTGGTCGGTGGTATGAAATTAATTAGATTTTATATTATTGTTTATGTAATACAATAAGGCACTTGACGCACAAACTTAATATCTCTATCCTACCTTCCAAAATGATTAGGCAGCACATCGTTCTCCGACACATAGGCCACACCCAGTTGAGTTAAACTCATTTTTGGTCCGAGATTTAAAAAAATAGGTATGTAACATATACATTCTCGAAAATGGCACTCTCGAGGTGGTAAATAAATAGATAAATATAAATAAATAACAAAAACGAAAAACAATACATAGCAAACAAATAAATAAATAAATAATATGTAAGTAAATAGATAAACATAGGAAGTGAGTGTATGTTGAAGGTGCAAATAGCTAATAATCAAGCATAAAAAATTCTTTGTATTATTTGAAACTTTTATTGAAATAAATTAATTCGTACAAAGCTGTGTTACATAACATTATCATGTGCTACTCTGAATTACGTTTTCCATTCAGTAATTATATTTGGCCTTGATCAGGTTTTTTTTATAGACATTCATAAAAATAGATTCAATATTCTAACCATTATATGATGCTTTCTGTAAGTTATTTTAACATACAACAAACTTCAATATTTCAAATAATATTATGTTCACCCTCAGGAATAACAATGACTCACTATCCAAATACTGTAGGTACAAATACCAAAGGTAAGCTTCCCAATAACATTAAGGTTTTATCACAGAAAACATGGATTGTCCACGTGGCTGAGATCCCTAATCAAATAAACCCACACCTATGTGTTTATCATTTATATTCTCTTGCATGGAAAAAATGAATAATCGATATTCCCGAAGACAAACAAAAAATAATCCAAACACGATGGTGTATAATACATATGCTTTTGATTCTTCAAGAAAACATTTCCTAGGAAAGCAGCGGTGGAGCTTAAGGGGGAAAAGGGCGGATTTCCCCATCGTCCGATGCCACAACGAGGTCGTCAGATCAAAATATTAATTTAGTAATCCAAAAAATATATGCGATTGTCAATTCCCATTTGACAGGGATTGTATTTGAGACTCTAGATGGCCTCTAGGTTTGGACTCCCTGTCGGACTTGTTGTACCCCTTGTCGATCATTTTCTGGAGCCACAATCGTTGTGGATGTTTTCACTTCATTAGCAACCATATAATTTTGTTTCGAGAGAAATAAAAATATCAATAAATATTTCAATAAAATGTTAAATCCCAACAATACAAAAATATACAAAAACACTCAGAAAAGTGTATTATAGAATCGGATGATGATATTTATATTGGTACTCTGGTATGGCTCTAAAAATAACAAAGAATTGGACTAGATTATTACAGCATGCACATTAATCTGATTATTTGGTTTTTAAAATAGATAAATCATTATTTATTAGAGCTATATTTAGCCCCAAGCAATCAAACTAATATTTATAAAAAGCAATCATTCCTTTCAGAATAATTTTTTTCTTTACAAATTTCATTGGGTGTAAAACAGCTCTAAAAGCAAATGATTGGTTTAAAAGTATATTAATAGACATGAAGCAGAAGCAATTTTAAAGAAAAAAAATTGTTTTACATTTAGTCCTTGGGAAGAGTGCTACAGAGAAAATAATTATTCTTTGGATGCAGAAGTAGCTAGATAAGAAGTGAGTTGAGTGTTAATACATGCTGAAACCATAATCCACACAGAATGAATTAAAAACCCTTACATTAAAACTCTTAATCTATTTATTACACTCCTCACTAATCATGCAGGAAATCAACATTTTACAATAAGAACTACCTGTACCACTAATATTAAATGTACCTTATTTACTGTAAATCCTAAATGTTACACCGTGTTTTACAATACTAGACCTCAGTGACAAAACAAAGAGGCCAGAGCTCCTGGTTAATTAAGGCTTCTTCGAGCCCTCTATTCTGGAAGCCAGGAGGCACCTGGGGCCCAGTGGGGTAGGAGATCGCTCTTACATTTTTGATGTTTTAAGGGCATGTAATGTCCTTTTTACATGTTCTGCTCATTATTTGGGGCCCCACTTGGCAGATTTTAGGTTCATGGTCACTAAGTAATTTTATTACCATAATTAAAATAACATAAACTTTAACTGTCATTAAAATTAGTTAATTTACAATAAGCATAAGCAAAGCAGCCGAGGCGGGAAAGTCATCCGACTATCTGGCGGACCGGCAGTAAATTAAAGTAGTAAGTAATTTACAATAAAGAGGAACTTGCATTTTCAGGGGTCCCAAGTTGTGGAAGTCAAATTCCTGGAGAAAATGTAGAATTACCTGGAAACTGGGAGATTAAACAAAATTCATGGCGACCCCGGGGCAATCCTGGAGCAAGTATTTAACGCAATGTACATTATGTATCGAAGTGTCAACATTATTTGCCTTAATCGTCTATGTATAAAATCAGATAGCAATATGAATACTTTATTTTGAATTTTTATAGTCTTAATTTTCACTTGAAAATTGGACCAAACCAAACTTTTCTCACAAAATTTACAGCTAAAAATAATTATTTATTTTTTAATAACATTTACTGCTTTCTCTCTTTCACACACATTATGAGGTAGTGTCTATAATTTAAAAATAGCACATGATCAATTTAAATGTGGCAATATACTGAATTAAAGCCAATCAAAAGTACGGAAATTTCAGGATATTTTTAGGCATATATTTAAATAATTAAAGAAAATCACTAAATCAATGATAATTTTAACAATAATATACCTTATAAATTTGTTCTTAACAACTTATGAACTACTGATATTAATTTTCTGTAAAATTTTTTAAATATGCATTATCTAAGAAAATTATTGGCACCATTAAAACATTGATATCATTTCATTTTCATATAAAAAATATAATTATTTAAAATGTCCCTGCATTAATATAGTTTCAAACATGTGTAGCCTGAAAATACATATAATATTTCCAGAATTCATTAATCTATAATGCCATTTTCTTATTGCTTCTTTAGCCTAGAATCTAATATTACTTAAACTTTGTGGCATGCTTATACAGCAACTTATCTCGCTCCAAAGCCCATTCTTGTTTTCCTTTTTACTATGATTAAAAAATTCTACAAAAATCAACACCAGAACATTTGAATCAGGGATGTGTGTAACTGTCCCGCACGTCCTCAAAATTCTATTGAGTCGTAATCATCATTACGATCACTAACATCATTAAAGTTGTAAACACTTCAAACAACTTAACCCCCAAAACTTTAGTTGTTGCAGGCCAAATACTGTATATAAAGAAAACAATATAACCCATACATTTGTTTTTTGAGGATGGGCCCTTGTTTTCTTTTTCCTTCACATAAATTTAACAGAGCACACATACCATAAATATCCATGCCAGTCCAACATACGAATAAAATACTCATTGCTTTTGAATGAAATATCTGCTGCATTTCTCAGTTCTTTGCCTCATTAAGGAATAAACAATAAACAATCTGAATTCAATTACCTGGAAAAGATGTAAAACATGTTTTTTTTGGGTGGGGGGGGGACTCAGATTATTTATTTTTTGGCCTTACATTAAGCATCTAGTCACAAGGTCGGATTAAAGAGATAAATACCAATGACTTTTGTCCGTATTTCTTGCTTTGTGAGCTCCTTTGTCGTGACATACAATATGGACTAGTTTGAGATTCCTTGTAGTAAACAAGAGGCTAAAAAAATATGCAGAGTTGACAGTCCGATGTTTTGAGGAAGAGATCAATGCTGATTCGAGATCTGGCAAAACCTGACGACTCTTTTCAATTCTGAAATATAATGATTAATATTACTATTATTATTATATTATAATCATTATTTATATCATTAACATTATTTAATCATATAATTACTATAAATATTAATATAAATAATATTTTACAATTCATTACTAATATAATTATTCTAATATTTAATAATATTTTCATCATTAATTTTCTTGTAATCATGATTAAAAAAAATAACGATTACAAGAAAATTAATGATGAAAATATTTTATTTTCTTGTACAGTACTGTAATCATTAAAAAAAATATGATTAAAAAAAATAACGATTACAAGAAAATTAATGATGAAAATATTTTATTTTCTTGTACAGTACTGTAATCATTTTAAAAAATATGATTAAAAAAATATTGATTACAAGAACATTAATGATGAAAATATTTTTATTTTCTTGTACAGTACTGTAATCATTTAAAAAAAAATAGTAATTACAAATTCATCATTAGTTTTCTTGTAATCATTATTTAAAAAAAAATAATATTTCTTTGCTTTTGTAGATTTTTTTTATTCACTAGTAGCAGTCCCTTTTATGAGAAAAAAGACACATGCTCTACATAGTCTCATTACAAGCGCTTTTGGAGAGAAAATGTTTTCGTCATACAAAAAATTTCTGTCGCTGTATATTACTCTTCCTAGCAAATTCTTACCCGTCTAAGATGGGAAATGAATAAAGTACGTCATTAGGTTTTCAAATGTTATAATAAGTGCGACACTTCCGTAACTACAATTTTGATTAAAATAGACATATAATACCACATATTTTTTGTTTTTTAATTTATATGAACAGTTAAGACCAAAATTTCATTCTAGATTTGCTGGCTTCCGTCTCCATCCGGGGACATAAGTAACCATGGATAACAAATATGAATATACATTTTCTGTGTACAATTATATAAAAATCAAAAAAGAATGTTCAAACTATTCAATAGTACTGTATTTACTAATACCGACAGTAATAATATTTCAACTAGGCCTGAGGCACCTTTCGACTGCACCGTACACACTTTACACTAAAAAAAAGCTAATGTAAAAATGCACAATTAAATCCAATGCAGATATGAAAAGGTACTGATGCTGTTGCTGCGACAATACTGATGGTGAGTAATTCGTTGTCTGCACAGTTTAGAAACACAATTGTTAAAACCAAAAGAAAGAATTCAAAATAATTATTAAGCTGGCATGCTAATTAGTTAAAAATTAACCTCTTGTTTTCCACTGCGTAAACAAGGCATGCCAGTCATACTGTAAATGCTTGTGGTTTTGAGACACATCATCCTGTCTAAAATTATTTTTTCTATATTTTTGGCTCATGAATGGAAAGGTGAGTTCCCCCTTCCCACTTCTTGGATCTGGCAATGCTTCTAGATTCTAAATATTAGGGGCTACAGTACAGTACATCTAGTTATTATCTCCTCAACATAATGGTAAAGTTCAGTTTTTAGTTCTTATAAACTCTGCATCGCTGCCTCTGGCACCAAGTGCTTGGCTTGGTGTCTTTGGAACACTTTGCTACTCCACTGATCCTTTCTAGTTCTGCATTTACAATTTTCGCCCCCCCCCCCCCCTATATGGGAACCACCCTACGCCCCTGCTCAGTTGGATAACCTGGTGGTAAAGAATGTATGTGCACTGAAGTGTGGAGATGCTTTGGTACCCGGTTCAATTCCATCCATCTTGTTGTCTTTGAGCTGGAGGGCTGAAATGCTATGGCCCTATGTACAGCACATAAAGAATGCAATACACCCTTCGCAAAAATGTAAGGGGATTGTCTCTCGGTGTACTGTTTAATCACCACCAGAATTACCAAATGTAAACACCAAATGAAATACAACCAATACTAGGAATTCCCAGGATATGGAGGAGATGGCATGTTATGAGTGGTTCATTTTGTATCCATTCCAGAGAAAAATAATGAGTTTTCTGGGTACGGGCCCTATATAAATCGTACTAAATAAATTTTTCTTAAACTTTAACACACTTACATATGGTCTAAGTTCCATGTGCTAAAGATAACAAAGAACTGTCTGGAACTATAAGGGTTGATGTTGTGATGGTATCGACATGATTTTTCATTGTAGATGCCTCCACATCCAAACCAACCATCCTCGTTGCACAATGGGGTCTGCAGACCGTTCACTTGATTCACAGCTGTTCGATCAAATAGGGAGCCAAAGTAGTTGTTTTTACGCAAATCCATCTCAAACTGTTTTAATACTTCTGTAGCGTGTTGTTTGGTCTTCTTATCTTTCGCATTGAAGTATGTTTTTGCCTGGAATATAAATATAGTAATTGTATCACTGTGAGGCATTCCAATATGTTTTAGGTTTACAAGGTATACTTGAAAATGATAATGTAGCCTGTAATGTAAGTAATAAATTAGGTTTAATATTTTCTAATACTAACATTATTGACAGTTCGCAAAATTGGTCTATACTATTGTTTAAAGAAGCGTTTGCTATACGTAGGCTACACCCATTGCTTAAGAATGGGCTGACAGCTTCAAAGGAGCTTTCTTTGTTTTTGTAGGTAGCTTTGATCAGTAGGGTAGGAATGCTTTTATCATTAGTTTATTCATAGTTATGTCACCTACTAGGGGTAATGTTAAGATTGGTCAAACACCTTTGGTACTTGTGCATATAAGCTTGCAAATATGGATAATTTTTCATTCATGATGATGACATAATTAATGTCGAAATATTGAATCCCGACACGATGGCGTGCATTTCGATACTTGGAGTATGTATTATACTATCGTAATTAAATTTAACATGAAACTCATAAGAAAATGGTACACTATAAATTATTAACACAGAGGCCACAGAATATTAATAAATATTCACAAAGGTCACATTTGTGTGTTTTAATACTGTACAGTAAAATACTTGACATCACCAGTATCTACAGTGCTGTGGTTTTTTTGTTGGATGGGTCAATTTCTCCAGCAGGCCATATGAGGCATGTCGTGGTGAAATGGTTAAGTTGTCGCACAACACAGGCCCCAAATGCCACCTTTTAATACCACTACATTATAAGTTAAACAATTATATTATCTTTTATTGACTGGATATCAAAAAGGCAAGCACAAACAACAATTAAAATCCTGCACAAAAAAATCATCAAATTTTTTTAAAATGTTAGAATCAAGTCAGCATATTTTATACACAATGGTTTATAACTCAGTATGACATTCTGAATTTATAAAACTGTCAATATATACCTTATGCAATTCAATCAATAAGAATTGACACCAAAATGTCATAAAACAAAAATAGTCTCCTGAAACTAGGTCAAAATTACTCTAAACGTATGGCCTAGTCCATTATCGGACAAGGTGCTATCAGCCATTGGTCATCTGTCAAAACATAAGACCAATTACCAACTCCCTGATCTCTAACTACATTCACACTGCACTTGGCATGCCTGTCAAGTTAAATGAACTGAAATGAACCTTAACCCATTCCATTTTACAGAAAAATTCAACTATCTCAGCATAAAGTGTATCTACACAGGCAGAGTAATTACTCAAAAGTTGATTTATTGTATTTTTGTGTTTTATTGTCTTTGTACAGATATTGACCCTAGATGGCACTTGTAGCAATAAAAGAATTGAAAGTGACTTTGTTGTCTTAACATGACAAGTTTTAAGTCTTGTGCCACTCAAACATGGGGCCCTTGGTAGAACCTCTTTACCACCTCTCAGCAGCTTTACTACATTTGCATATTTCAGTCACTTACTGTATCTAGGTAGCCTCGTATTCTGTTTTTAGCACGGTTTCTCATGACATCAGATTTTGTTTTAAAACGATTATCAATACCTGAAAGACATATAAATGTAAACAAATGATTTCTGCATGAACAAAAAAAATGAGGATTACAATGTGTGATTAGCATAAACTTTTGCAGTGCATTGGGATGGATGATTCTAGTATTTTTTTTATGGTGTTCCAGGTTTTAAAAGAACATAGCAATAGACCCCTTTATGTGTTTACATTGGCCTGGCGAAAACACTGGCGGCGCACACCACTGGTAGGTAGGCAAAAAATTCCCAAAGTATAGGACAAATGCACACAAATTTAGGATACCGGGTTATCTACTTATTGTTGTGTAAAAAATACAACAGCTACATGTATGAAATTCACGTATGACTATAGATATATTAGGAACTGACAAAAACAAAATGCCCCATGTAGCCTAATCTCAGCTATTGTATAGTTTTCCAACAATCAGCAGCAATTTCACACCTTCCAATAAGTATTTCCCTGTTTGGACTCTGCAAATATTATTCTCCTGATGACCATTGAAGCAACTCAATCGAAATGTCGAGACATTCTCAACAAAACAACAGTTCTTTTCAGAACTATCTACGTGGTGTACTGCATGTACTGCAACTTAATTAATATTCAAACCTTTGAACCAATCAGGATCACTGTCTCGTGTTTCTTCGTTGTTTGTGGCCCATGTTGCAGAGACTGATGCAATAACGTTGTACATGTGGCAAAGATCTGTGTTTTTCAGAAATGATTTCATTTCATTCGCAGCTTCATTGTGCTGCAACATACCCTCAAGTGTCTTAAGAAATACAGAAAAATCTAAAAAAAAAAATTAAATGGCATATTACTTTAATTTAATTAAAAATACTAATGGTTGGAAAACAAACAGTAATTTGATATTTTTAAAGAGAAAATTAGCTTTTGTTAATAAAAAAAAGTTTATCAAAGTTTGGTTTTCACATGCTAGTAAAGCAAGGGTCGGATAGTGTTTTATTTTATAGAAAATTGCAATATATATATATATATATATATACATACATACATACATACATACATACATACATACATACATACATACATACATACATACATACATACATACATACATACATACATACATTATACATACATACATACATATATATATATATATATATTCTTCTTTGGTTACATTACCTGCAGGAAATTCTTCTCCACATTCCAGGAACACAAATGTTGTGTTTGCTGGCAGTGATTCAAAATACTCATTATCAATAATCTCAGTTTTATCTTCTTCGCAAATCTTTTGGAAGTCTTCCTTTGCAATCTGTTTTATGAAACAAAATGACAACAAATTAATAAATTAATTTATTTATATTTTAAAATAAATCATCAAACAAGTGGTGGAAAAAGTGAATCCAAAAAATAGGATGTTGAGCAGTTGCTCTCAATATAGCCTACAACACCAAACTAGGGTGCCTGGTCATAGGTCTTATATGGTCATTGGATTCCCACACCTAGGCTAGGCCCAAGATGCGCCTGTACGTCTACCTAAAATAGTAATAAGGCCTACCTCAAGGAGGTGACATCCCCTCTTGATCAGGTCACAAAGATCCTTTGCCACAATACCTTTCTTGGTAGAACCGGACAATGTCCGAATTTTACAAGGCTTTTTCATTTTATCTTTACGGAATTTTACAAGGCTTTTTCATTTTATCTTTACGGGCACACAAGCGATAACATAGATACAGACATGTTACAATTAAACAAAAGCCTACTAAGTTCTAAAAAATCTATAAAAAAAGGAAACAATAAAAGAACAAAAACATTAAAACAACCACTTCTAGAATGGGACGGACGGTGGATGACCTTTATTACCACCTACCTTTGCACCTACTGTTTATTATGAATATTGATGAGTCTATAAACAATAGTAATAAAGGCATATTCGCGATTTTTGAAAACTTAAAAGGAAAACAAATGAATTGAAAATATGGATGAATTAGTATGTATTTATATTTTTACTGTTCTGGACGCAAAGTTACACTGAAATCATTTAAAAGGACAAAACGATTGTGTTTTGAAAGCTATTTTCATGATCTCGCACATCACGAGAAATCTCGCGGAACGGAAGTGGGTCGAAGGCCTCAGACTAGAGTTATGTGGCTTTACGAAGAGTAACTTTTTAGGTAAAATATTCTGTTAAATTCACTCGTTATACTTAGTAGTTGTTATATACGCTATATTATATAACCTGTATACATTATATTGGCAAGTTTAAGTTTTTATCTGTATTCATAGTTTATTTTTAGGCTATGCTGCCGGGTAGGCCCGGTTCTCTGCTTCTCGCCATCCATCTCAATTAATAGCCCAAGCTAGCCTGCCTAGGAGGATAGGTGGGTGTTGCCTGCCGTAGCTTATGGATGGGCGGTGGCCGTACCTTGGTACCTACCGGCCTTGGTTGCCTGCTTAAACTAGGCGCCTAACTGGGAGACCATCACATCCTGGTTCCAGTTACAGCATGGAGTAGGCTAGGCCTAGCATGGAAATGTATAGGATGTTACGAATTTCAACTTAATAATAATAGTATAGGCCTAGGTCTAATACAAAAATAGGCCAAGCTAGGCCTACAAAAAATACGTAAATTTAAAGGTTAAAAAAATAAGCTCAGCTTACACCAGCTACTGAGCTAGGCCTAATGCTAATCTACTAGTCCTAGGCTTGGCTAGTACTAGGCCTAGTGCCTAGGCCAATTTGGTGGTTACATATTAACTAGGCCTAGTGAGTAAGGGAAAACGTTGGTCATTGCTTTTATTGTTAGAGAAGATATTAAAAAGATGAAACATTATTAACATTTGTGTTTTGTGAATTTACCGGTAGTTACTTTTTTTTTGTGCAAAAATGCTTTTTGGTAAATCAAAAGTTTTATTGTAGGTTTTTGGCATTGCCAGTGGACATACAAATTACAAAATTTCATTCTCAATGCTGTAAATAAAAGTAGGCCCTATGGCTCTATGAGGTTATTTTTATGGCTGTGGTTATTCTTCCGACAACAATACTTAAATCAGAGGTGTTGATTGGTGAAGCTGGCTTGATGACCCTAACCTTAAGCTTCAGTATTTTTATCTTCAGGTACTATGGCATGTCAGAAGAATATCCATGTGTATTTTTATTTATCTTTATTTATTTTTTCTAATGATTCAATTTTTTGTTGCAGGGTATGTTTTAGAATAAAGTAAACCAAGATGATAGGTGGGTTGTTTGTTTACAACCACAAGGGGGAGGTTTTAATCTCTCGTGTCTTTAGAGATGATATTGGGTAAGATTATTACATTGTTTGTCACAATTGCAAGTAAAACTCAAGGTTTCCATACAATCGTTACACAGTCGCTACAGCGTTTTCACTACAATCCTTACACTGTGTAGTTGTCCCCGACGCAATCAGGAAAAACTCCCTGATTCAACTCACCAATTGGCTTAGCTAAAGGAGACAGCGATAGTATGTAGCGCTTTTTATGGAAACCAAGCTTCCGTTGATAAGGTTGATATAGCTTTACTGTAGAACACCCTTTATACTTTGTGTAATTAGTTATTCACTAATTGCAGTATACATTCAAAAACCAAAATTGTCTACTAAAAGTCAGGGTGATACAGATAGTAGATTACATTACAATACAAAACAATACAATACATTTATACCTTTCATCCCAGGCATATTATAAGAAATTCAATCTGAAGGGTCTAGATTAAAAAGGGTAAGAATGACATTCACATTGTATACGAAACAACAAAATATACTGTACATACACTAAAATTTAACTTGTTTTAGCATTTACCTGCATAAACAAATTTCTTCTTCCGTTCGTTTTGCACCCCAGATATCTTCAACAGTGCCCATGAGCTCAAACTTACTAAACGTATAGTAACATGGTTTTTGTTTGTGTTGATGTTAAACTGCAAATGTGTTTAGGTAAAAAGATATTTTTTTGCAGTTTTTTCAAGACTGAACCTAGGATTTTAGAAACAAAACAAATACCATGCCCCACCCAGATCGTAACCAACAAGTCCTCGCTCGTAATCACCAAGGCACATATTTACTAATCTATCATATTCTGTTAATTTTCATTTTCAGTCGAAATGCTGTGGATGCATTTCGTGTTAGTGTAATTCATGCAAGACAGCAGGTCCGCTCACCAGTTACTAACATCGCCAGAACAAGTTTCTTCCACATCAAGCGGGGAAACATCTGGTTGGCAGCAGTTACGAAACAGAATGTCAATGCATCAATGGTCTTTGAATTCCTGCTAAAGATGGTCGAAGTAATGCAGTCGTATTTTGGAAAAATTACGGAAGAAAACATCAAGAACAATTTTGTCCTTATCTATGAATTATTAGATGGTAGGTTGTTCTGTTATAATAGAATAATAATGAATGATATATTATAACAATTTATGTCTTTCATCCATTATTCTAAATTTAGATCTTAATGGATTTAAGACCATTAGTATCTCAATCTCAATTACAATTTACTTATGTTGCACCAATATCTACAATGGCTTATACTGTAATTACATTAAGTTGGCTATTAAGGGCGATGTAATTTTCCAATCTGCACAAAAGTGTGTGTTTTGTTGATGAAGACCAACTAACCAAAGTAGATTTTATTTCAAAGGAGTTTTTTATTTGATAAACTAAATAGAATTCAAGGATATGGACAAGGCTAGAAAAAGTACACGACCGGCGGTCAGAGGCATTGACCTTTAACCCGGAGGCATTTTAGAAAAAATTGTTTGTTTTTTTTGCACATCACAATTTAATGCATAAATATAATATTTTTGCTTGCTCCAAACCACTAAATGTACTACTTTTTCGCTATAATAGTGTAAAGATAACATTTGGTTCTGGAGGCATTTGATAATTTTCATGGTCGGTGACACAAAAAATTATGGATTTCAAGAACGAATTTGGGATCAAGCTTTTAGCTTACAGTACATGATTATCCATTATCATTAATATTTTTATTATTTCTGACTACTGTACACACATTTGTTAGAAAGGTATGGCTTGATAATTATTTTAATGTTTTTCATGGTGTGTAGACATTAAATAAATGCATATGACCTAAAATATACTGGATAATCTTTTTCTTCCAATGGACAGTATGGCTAAGTTCGTTGTTAAGGCTTCAAAATGTCTATGACATGTACAAATTATGTGTTGCAAAATTAACACAAATTTTTACTTTTTATTTATTTTTTTCTAATTGTTTTACTAATTTATTTTGTTTATTAAATTAATAAAGTTAGTGTAATACATTTTTGATATATAAAAATATTTAATTTAAATCAACCAGATATCATTTGAATATTTCAATGATTTATTTTTAAAGAAATTCTGGACTATGGCTACCCACAAAATACGGACACCGGTATCTTAAAGACCTTCATTACTCAGACTGGCATTAAGTCGAACACAAAGGAAGAACAACAACAGATTACTAGTCAGGTGACCGGTCAAATCGGCTGGAGGAGAGAGGGCATCAAGTACAGGCGCAATGAACTGTTCCTGGATGTACTGGAGAATGTAAACCTTCTCATGTCACCACAGGGTAAGCAGCATGTAAACAAATTTACACGTTGACTGCCAGACACTTTTTTAAAAGCTTCCTTCCTGTGTGCCAAAACAGGTTTACATGTAGAAACATACTTTTGTGAAATTTTATCTAGTCATATATCATCAAAATGATGTGTCTAATAAAATGGCGGGAAGATATAAGGGGGGGCGAGTAAACTCGTCAACGGCACTGTGATAGCACTTTTTATTGACCATGCCAAGTGCGAGTTAACTCGTCTGCTTACAGTATCTTCCCCGAACTACCAGCCATTGAGTCGGTGGTTCTACAATGTATAACAAAAAAGTTATAAACGCTAGAATGTTACCCCGATTTTGACGAGTATGCTTGTCCCTGGCACCCTCAGCAACACCCTGTGGGCTAGTGTACACGTCGCTATCAACCAACGTGTTAATTTAATTTTTCTTCTTTACTGTGTTTCAAATTTTAGTTTTATTTTATCAAATATTAATTAAAGATATATCAAGAGTAGTGTCCAGCAGGGTTTAGTCAAATTGTAATGTTAGTCTTCTCACCTTTATATTGCAGTTATTTAGTGTACTAATTGTATTCATTTTGTTTTTTATTAAATCATTCATCATCCAACAGTGCATAAAACACAAATACAGACTTATATAGATTATGATAAAACGATATACTATAAAATTAGAAAAAAACATGTTCCATAATAATGCTATGCATTGCGAAAGACACGATTCCATCAAAACTGTTAAAATGTTGATGACAATAAATATATTCTTATTCTGAACATTCTCCTGTGAATTGAAAAACTTTCAACAATTAATTAAGTTGCTCATTCAGAAAAATCATGTCAAATAGACTGGCTTTTGCTAACCATTATTAATTTTATTATTAAAATTTTTTTTATTGCCTGAAGAAAGTGTAAAATTTCTATGTTTTATTATTATAATGTTTTATTATTATCTTATTAGGTCAAGTTCTCAGCTGCCATGTTGCTGGTAGAGTCGTTATGAAAAGTTACCTAAGTGGAATGCCGGAGTGTAAATTTGGAATGAATGATAAGATCACCCTTGATAAACAAGGCAAAGATACAGAGAAGAGGTGAGATTTGTTAACTTAGAAATCAGCTTAAAGGGATTGCCCCATGCATCTCATGTGTTGGTCATCATTGTAACTGTCCAGCAGCTGGGTGAGTTTTTCCCACACTATGACGTTTTATGTGACAAATTTGTGGGATTTGCCATGTCATGTCATTTGATGATGTCATTAATCACACCCATATATAGGCAAAGCAAAGGTATTTGTCTCATGAAACTTTATATTGTGGACAGAGTATTAAGCCTGCCATTGTCATATCAGATTTTTTTTTGTCAGACTCAACAGAGTTTTTTCATGCTTCATATACTTATTTCAGACTTATCTGATCAAACATATTCAATGTCTATTGGGTCTGACAGAAATTTGGCAGTCTCATAAAATTTAAAAACCTAGGGGTGGAATTAGCCCAAGGGTGTAGGCCTGGCAATATATATTTTTCACCAGACGTATTATGATGAATGTAGACTAATTCATATTATGGCATGATCATGTAGAGTTGTTGTTTAATATTCTTAGATAATTGTCATTATTATTTTATTAATATTAGTGTCTCATAGACCAGTTAACTAACAGTGAACCTTGCATTATTTTAACCAATTATTTTTTATATCCCAATGTATTCACCCAGTGCATGATTTATTTGCTTACCATTGTTAATTTTTCTCTTTTGTATATTTTATTCCTGATGATGTTTTCCTGCGTAGAAGAACGTAAGTTTGTGTGATGTAGGCTTTTTTTTCCCTAGATTTCTGCTTTCTTTATTTATTTAGCAATTTTCAGCTATTCTTTTGTTTTTCATGTTAAAATTTGTGGTGGTGGAGCAGTTTTTTTTTTTGTTGTTGCTGGAACATTCTTAGATATGATGAAAAGTTTTGGATGGTGAAGTAAATTAACAAAATCATGGAAAGAGGATATTTTGCCCAGTAAATAATCATTCAATTAAAAGGAGAGAAAGAAAATGGGTTACAATTGTTCCTGTTCAAGTGACCCTGATTTTAATTGTCACTTTGCTTTGGGATCATTTTTTGTTTGACTAATAATATAGTTTGTACAGTATAACATTATACTGATATATAGGTGTAATTTTTTGCCCTACCTGACGTAGATATGTACCAAATACTCAGTACATTTGAAAACAACTTGTTGGCCATCAGGCGCAAGCTCGGTGGTCTAGAGGTATGATGCCAGGCTAGTGATCTGGAGATCGTGGGTTCGAGTCCCACCCAAAAGGAACTTGGGTGGAACGCAGTTGTTTTCAAATGTACTGAGTATTCGGTACATTTCCACGTCAGGTAGGGCAAAAATTACACCTATACATGTTTCTCCTGACGCAAATCCAGTTATTGTCTATTATTCCATCACGACAATAAAAATTACTATCAACACTGCAGTACCCGCTGCTTACTTGGACTCGAATTCAACCCTGGCCATCAGGCGCAGGCTCGGTGGTCTAGAGGTATGATGCCAGGCTAGTGATCTGGAGATCGTAGGTTCAAGTCCCACCCGAGAACAACTTGCGATTTTTTTCGCAGTTGTTTTCAACTGTACTGAGTATTCGGTACATTTCCACATCAGGTAGGGCAAAATTACACCTATACATGTTTCTCCTGACGCAATTTAAGTTATTATTGTCTATTATTCCATCACGACAATAACAATTACTATTATACTGATAATAATGTCATTAATAATAATTTTGTAAACATGGTTTAATATAGATGTAAATTTCTTTAAATTAGACCAACATAAGCAAAGAAATTTACATCTACAACAAGATCAGCTGAAATTTTTTGATATTTAATAATGCCTCAAGAATACATCGCATCGAAAATAGCCTTAAAACGCCTAACTCAAACAACAATTATAGCATGCACAGCATACAAATTTATTTTTTAAATAAAAAATTTATCACAAAAATTAGGAGGATATCAAAGCACAGATATGCTAACGAGCTACTGTATGCCTGCCATTCACACGCATTACTGCACTGGCTCAGAAAGTACATAATTTAATATTGGCAATATACTCCGTTATGGAAGAAGAAATATTGTAACATGGTATGCTGCAAGGTTTGAAACAAAAAGCACTCACTAATGTGTTCAAAACTTGTAAATCAATGTAATATTTATTTTTTTTATACTGAATTTTTTATATAGTAAACACAATCAATCAATTTAGTAAATTGATTGATTTTTCATATGATGACAGCTTTTGTTACTTTAACTGGTTGATACCACTAGCTGAGCATTCCATATTGTCAATCATTCAAGGTTTGAGACTTCACATAGCAACTGTATCTAAGATGGGTGGGGTCTTTGAAATAGTTCAATTACAACAAACTAGAAAACAAAAATTAATGGGAATGGTTTGTTTAGTTATTGAAGTTCTCAGGCTCAAGTCTAGGTGTTTGATAGTTTGTAATATGAATTTATTAAAGCACTGTCCAATCACTTGCGGCCTAACAAAACTGCCCAAGAAGTAGAAAAGTCCATTGTATTGTAAAAAGAGAAATATTATAAAGTTTCCATTATCATATTTGCAGTATCCATAGCAACCCTACCCTTTATGCTATTGCCTTATAATAAGCGATTGTGTTAAAAACATTGGAAATTCAATGCATTTATCAGCTGCTTTTTGGGATTACTTGTGGTGTTGCATGACCTTAGCACCAAAAATTTATGGTGGTGGTACAATTATAAAGAATAAAAAAATAAAATATATCTGGTGGTACTGTACAGAAACCTTAGTATGGATTATTACCTGAGTAATAATTACTGTCATGGTACAGTACTATTAATTTTTACTTCTGTGATTTTTTGTGGTACTGCTGTATTTTTAAAACCATATACAAACTTTCCTTGGTAGCAG
The DNA here is from genome assembly GCF_011630105.1 of Anneissia japonica. NCBI lineage: Eukaryota > Metazoa > Echinodermata > Crinoidea > Comatulida > Comatulidae > Anneissia > Anneissia japonica. The sequence continues at coordinate 365,265 of NW_022710960.1, forward strand.
ATACTGTAACTAATAATGATATATTCTGATAGTATAATTCATTAATTTACAATAATATTTTACTGTACCGTCCATGGTACTGTTCTGACAAATCATCATTTACCACCTAGGTATTGTATATAGTATAATAATACCGCTTTGGTACTAATTTGTACTTCTATGGTATTGTTTTTACTGATTCTCCTGCTTATTGTACCTTCCTTGGTACTGAAGTGGACTGAGCAAATACCTCTCTGGTACTATTGTACTTCCAGCATTGTACCTCACTGGTAGCTACTGCAATTCGTAGAAAATTGGTGTAGTGTAGGTACTATTGCACCTCTTTGGTAATGTGTATGAGTCATTCCTTGTCAAATCAACCAGATTTAAAAAAAAGTTCCAGTATGACCCTCTCAGATTTTGATGAAACTCCATAAAAACGATCCACTATGTGAAAAACGAACAATTAAAAAAAATTTGCATTATAGGTTTTGTAGTTTCCGGGATATTGACTCCTCAAAAAAGGGGCGTGGTTCTTCAAGATGCGCAAATGGAGTCGTCCTGGGACCTCTGGTTGATTTGACACGTAATGACCCGTATATATTGTTAATGTACATTTTTTGGTGCCGAGGTACTGTACTGCATCTACTGTGACAGTACTGTATGTTAGTGTTTTATGGGTATTTCCTTGGTTACTAAAACCATGCTAGGTTCCCAAGTTCCATGCTAAAAGAACTTTTTTCTAGCTAGTACATATTTCAGTGTGTTTTTAACTTTTGTGTAAATTTTAATTGTGTTATAGTATTCTTGTTGAAAAATTATAGCATTTTTGCATTTCATTTCTTAAAGTGTCAGGCTGTTAATAGTATATATCTTCTATTTCCTTTATGTTAAATTTTTCTTATTAGCACCTTTTTTCTATGATGAGTTGCCATTAAATTTACGTACAGTTGTTTAAAATAGTTTCTACAACTTTATCAGGTGTCCCAAGTTTACTGCAAATGGCCTTTTAAACTCATGCGTGCAAGCAAAAATCTTATGGAAACTAACCAATGTTACACATATTCATTATATTTGAATGTTTGTACTACTGTAATATGAATTGTTTCCTGAAATCAGCTGGTAATCAGTGCACTTCAGATCTTTTGCAAGTCTTTTCCAACTTGGGACCCCTGCTTTAGGCTTGTTTCACAGATTCTCTTACTTCAGATTCATGTGTACTGTTGTGTGTTGTTTTTGTGTAATATAGTCAATAAGTCTTTATTTTGATAGTTGTATCCACTTACTATTTAATACATTAGTGTGTTTTTTGTACATTCTTTATCTTTGATAGTGAGTATGGTAGTTCTTAGCGTAGGTGCCTGGTCTTTGATCATTTTATTGGTTAATTTTTCTTGATATAGCCAGTGTTCTCCCTAGCATTATGGGCAAGTGTCATGGTAAGTGTCGAAGTCCACCATAGTGGGGACTGACGATGCAAGGTATTTTTAATAATTAGGAGGCATTGAAATGTCCATAAATGCACTTTAAGACTATAAAAGCATCATGGAAGATGTTCCAACCATCATGGCCAGCTGTCAAGCATGATGAGGAAAGTCCCAAGCATCATGGTACCATATTGCTTCAAGGGCCGTGGGAGAACACTGATATAGCACAAAATACTTAGGTCTTCATGAGCTGTGAACAATGAAGTGGTTTATACATGATTTACAACTTACCTGAATAATAAAAAAAAGTTTATCACTTCAAGCCATTACCCAAACCTAAGTATGGAGGTGCACCAGTGTCACAGACTAGGAATCATTCAAATACACGTTTTCTATCCAAACATTTAAAATAATCATTTATCATATTTTTTGCTCAGTGGTGCTGGTAAGAGTTCGATTGCTATCGATGATTGTACCTTCCACCAGTGCGTGAAGCTTAGTAAGTTTGAGTCGGAGCGAAGTATCAGCTTCATACCACCTGATGGCGAATTTGAACTGATGAAGTAAGTACACCAAATTGAATAATCCATGTCTTGGTACAAAAGAAACATGGACTAAATGTTTTATCATTTTGCAATTACATATTATGTATTGCGTAGTCAATTACAGCTCCTGTTATGTTCAATTCTTTCACATTGGCTGAATTATTGCTGAATTTAATTGTACACACTTTTTTTACTTACACAAACTTTAAAACTTTAAAATTGGTGTATTTTCCTGTAATTTCTTTAAAAGGTACCGTACCACGAAGGACATAAGTTTGCCATTTAGAGTAATTCCATTGGTCCGTGAAGTATCACGTACCAAAATGGAAGTGAAGGTGGTTCTCAAATCGAACTTTAAGCCATCAGTTTTAGGACAAAAAATTGAGGTAAGATTTATAAGAATATATTATTATTTTCATTTTACAACATTCACTTAATGTGAACCTGAAATTACACTGTGTTAGTCTTTATAATCATTATTTGAAAATTAGTATGTATTATGGTCATCGCAGCTTAGCTCAGTCGTCTGAACGGTGGTAGGACTGTGTGTGCTCTCAACAATGAAGATCTTTGGTCCCGGGTCCAGTCCTGTTCGCTACTTTTACTGTGTCTCAGCCTGAAGGTTGAAATGCAGTTTTTAATAGCGCAACATTTTTTGGAATGTATGTTTAAGCCGTTGGTCCTGTGTGCATTATGGCCCATGTGCATTTTAAAGAATGTATTACACTCTCTGGGCAAGAGTAAGGCATTGTCTCCCGTGTACTCTGCCCAATCATCACCAGAAGCACCCCACTGTAGTCTTCAGACTTTTGTGGGTTATACTTTGTACTTAAACCAAATAAATCATTCATGGGTTATGCAATTAATTTATATTTGATACTCACTTTTCAATTTTGATTTTAACATTATGTAGGTTCGTATCCCGACACCCTTGAATACCAGTGGAGTACAAGTAGTCTGTATGAAGGGAAAAGCCAAGTATAAATCAAGCGAGAATGCAATTGTTTGGAAGTATGTGTTTATTTGAATGTGAAATAAGTCCATCATTAGTAATTTATAACTTTAAAACATGAAAAAGTTAAATGCACATTATAGAAATGATTGATGGATGTGAAATGAACTGTGATGTTGTTTTTCTTAATTGATTTATAATTTGATAAATTAGTTTGTGTTAACATATTTTATATTTTTTTGCAGGATCAAGCGTATGGGTGGTATGAAAGAATCACAAATCAGCGCTGAGATTGAACTGCTACCAACAAACGACAAGAAGAAGTGGTCTCGTCCGCCAATCTCCATGAACTTTGAGGTTAGTTACAAATGATTTAAGGTTTAAACAACATTAAAATGTTCATCAATGACAGAGGGTAAAACCATATAAAAATATACATTTTCCTGAAAGTTCCTATGTTTTGTACTTTTGTAGAATTAATGAATTTGCTATTACATGGAAACTATAAGTTCTTAAAATACTTATTTCTACTAAGGCGAGCCTTTTTGTATTCTTTGTTTCGCTTATTTTTTTTAAAGATCATTAGAGGGGGGCGGAATAAAAATAAAATAATTTTTTTTTCTGATTAAGCAAATAGTTTTTGCCAACAACATCCAGATGGAGGAGAAAATAAAAATAAAATGTTATTGGTGAATATAAACTGAGATGGAATAAATGCTTCAAGTTTATATATTTAGGAAGAATTATACATATCTTGTCTTTGGAGATTTCAAAGCAACGAAGGGCCTAATAAAAATAAAGAAAAACTTTTTTTTTCCTGAAATTTTAATTTTTCGTGGCAGCTGGTGCGCTAATTGACCAAAAATATAATTTTAATTTTATACGAAATCATCAATATTTGCGTTCCCTAAATAAGTTATAAAAAAAAAATCTTGCCTAATCTTTACTTGGTATTCTTGATGTACAGTTTTTCCAACTTTTAATTTTTTTTATTGCCGGTTTTTAAATCCTTTTGCGATTTGTTTTTACTATCAATCTTAGTGTGCAATGTTTACAATTTTTTCTACTTGAATCAATGATTTTATGTATTGTAGTGCACCTATGAGCTAATGTTTTTTTTTTTGGTTTTAGATATATAGCGCAATAAAAATGCTTTTATTATTTTTATACCATATGTCACATGTTTATTAATTCAGGTTCCCTTTGCTGCATCTGGACTGAAGGTTCGTTATCTAAAGGTCTTTGAATCGAAACTCAACTACAGCGATCATGATGTTATCAAATGGGTCAGATACATCAGTAGAAGCGGGCTGTACGAGACCAGGTCGTAAGTCATAGCATCTTGGAGTATGATGACCGCTTGTTGACAAATGAGCATGAATTGAGCTGACCATATGCTTATTGAACAAGAATAAGACCATGTGTGCAGTGTACACGTAAAACCACATGCTTTAGCCGCATGCATGTATGTCTTAACTTCCAAGTGCTGGTGCATTCCATTCATTAAAGTGTATTGTGCTAGTAAAAAATTATTTTAAGTTGTAAAATTATCCTTTTTTAGACTTATACCATGCCCTTATGACTTTATATGGAATATTTTTGTGGGATTTACGTTCATCTCTGTGATTGTCATTAACTCCTAAAGGCTCAACATTGTATGGGTTCAACATTGATTGGGATTAAGATGGCAAATCCATATCTGTAAAACATATTTTACTGGAGTTCTTTCATATTCTCAGTCTGGTTTCAGAAGACCTAGTAATAGCTCTTGTTACCATACCATTAAAATATGGTACTGTACATTAAAACTCAATTATAAGATTATGTTAAAAAAAGTATAGAATAAGCATGCCATTGTTTTGTGAATCAATATCTTGACTTTATGTTCATGTTTAGGAATAAAATCAGATATTTTAATTTACATTATTTTGTTTTAAAATCTCATTAAACTATAGTACTGTACTACTATATAAGTTTCAGTTATATGAAGCACATAAGATAATTATAATGTAGTTATATAGCTGTGCAGGTTGTGTATGGTTATTGTGTAGTAGGCTTTTCTGCATATTTTCTCAAGGAGCCTGAAGTTTACGAGTTCAGTGCAGTCAAATATGTCATTTTGGCATTCTACAAGTTGTATGTCTTGTTCTATATGTAGCCTAGTAGGATTAGTATTATAATGCTGTCTCCTAGCTGTATTCAACATGTTTAATACCATCTGCTCTTTTAAAATATTCCTTCCCAGCACATGGTTTATTAACTACTTGGTACTTACAAGACAAGTATTGTAGGTAATTCCCCTGAATTATCCAATCAGAAGCCATTATTTTTGCAGTCTATATGCAACCACAATAATAATAATAATAATAATAATAATAATAATAATAATAATAATGTTACCCCATTGTTGGCATGTTTGAGTGCTGAGGAACCATTTTCGTATACACTGTATGTTCATTCAAAATAATACGTAGGTCAAAGAAATACTATGTGTAATAAATCTGGTTTAACAACCATTGGTTATGGTTAACCATTGTGTTTTTTTAATGGAAGCATTTCAAATTTAGAAATTTTCTTTGGAAAAGAATAAATGCAATGGAAATATAGATATAAATTCTTTATGCATATTCAAAGTAGAGATTGGCATTTTTCTAACAACAAATCGTCCCAAAAATTTGATATATATTTGATACCCTTGTATTGTACTTTAGTATTATGCACATTATTTTAATCGTAGTTTAATTATTAGCAACACCATTTAACATGTAACACTGAATGTTTTATTTAGTCTTAAATGCCATTATATTATCTCCATTACTGGCACGCTCTCAGCCTGAGAGATAGGGTCACCCCTGATAATTTGTGCGACTATGCTCAAAAGAGATTGGTTTAAAGAAATTACAGTAGTGCGCTAGAAACAACCAGTGCCAAAAAAGAAACAGTACTGATCCGAGTCCTGTTGTCTGTTGTTAATTCTTACAATCTAAGGGGTCTATTGACTATTAATGATTTCAGATAACTGTAGTACAATTATGGTAGACTCGACCACTGTACAGCAGACATTCAACCACTATTCTGTTGCTTGTAGGACATTTTCTGCAAATTCCTGTTTGTCCTCGTGCTGGTATCATGCATAGTAATTGAAGATATGTTGTCTCCAGCAATGCTTTAAGTTCTGGCCACACTATAAGCTGTGTAACAAACCTGATGTGCCAAATATGTGGGCTTGAGGACAGCACATGAGCAAACCACTGTTTACATGTCTAGCTAAATTATCACTATCTGAAAATGTATTGAATAATAAAGATAATAATAGAATTGAATAGATGTATTAGTTTAATTGCTTTTATTTCTGTACATATATAAAAATATATAATTTTATGATGCTCGATGACTAAGAGAGGAGATGTAGCTCGCATAATAAGGTAATTTTTATCTACTTGAGTGTAATTTGTTTTCTCCAAAAACTTTCAAGTTGGCCACCCTTCCTTGGATATGCCATTGCCTCCTACCAGGTACCACTTCACATACAGATTCATATTTATTTTATTCGTCATACACGTACATAGTATGTTTCTACATAGGTTATAGTAACAACCACAAAACAATACACTACAGTATATACAATATTATAAACAATGAATTTTTAAGTTTAGATTTATTCAGTTCATTCAAATTTAAAATACAAGTATATAAAAAATGACAACATTGAACCAAGCAATAACCCAAGAAAATTTAAAAATAAACTTATTTCCATTGGGGTCCTTCAAGCCTCATTCCCGGCAATATTTTTTTATCAACCTGCCATATATTTTCTGTTCGTAAGTCTCCATTTGCAATATCTGGATCTGCAATAATTATTCTTTCTTTTAAAATATTATTATAAAGCTAATGTCATTATATTTTATTAATCTATTGTATTTGCACCTGGGCACAAATTTTGGCTGCATCTCAGTATATAGTGTTGACGATAAATTTCCCGATTCCTTGAAAGCAAAAATTCACTTGATTTTACACACTATTATAAACTAGTGTTAATTGTAATTTTATAAAAAAAAAAAAAAAAAAAAAAACAAATAAAAAAAAAAAAAAAAAACAAAACAAAAAAAAAACTAAATAAAACAAGAGGCAATTTATTAAAATACAGTAATGGTAAAAAATAATGAATAAATATTGCTATTTTAGATATAGTGGCATGTATTTAAATAGCACCCATGCACTTATTAAAGGGAATAAATTGAAATAGGTGGGAGGACTGTATTTCAATACAATACTTTTTTACAAATGACATTTACAGTACAGTAGTATTTAATAGACTGGGTGGGATTCAAAGTCTCAACAACCACAATGCTTAAGCCTGGACAGACTGCAACCACTGCCTCTACAATGTCAAGATAAGCTACATGGAAAGTTGTAATCTACAGTATGGAGAACATCTTGTAAGTCCCAGGTCCTATTCGGTTTCTGTATGCTGGCCTTCTCTACAGAGGTCTAACAACCTGCATTACGATTATGCAATTCAGTTTACAACAGTTGGCAAACTTCTGTACAAATGCCTATTAACTTCACTTATTGGAATATCTGATATGGGGGGAATTGCGACTGTTGGATCGGCAACTTGAGATGGCGATCTGGAATGGTCATCTGCAAAACAGAATGCATATTGTCTTTAAATAATCATTGTTTAATGATGATGATTGACATTGGAATTGACAAGTACAGTAATTCCAATTATATATGGAACTAATGTATACATATGAGGCTTGTTGTGGCAAAAAGGCTTAGTTATAGCAAAAATTGAAATTTAAATTATTGGTATTTTCAGATACCTGAGTATGTGATCTTTAAAATGAGGGGTCATTAATTCAAATTGGACATTTCAAGCCTAAAATATTGGAAAGTGAAAGTACAGCACTCTTAGAGTCAAGATAAACATGATTTTGA